>NC_142117.1:41697500-41740000 GCF_056152115.1 Neolamprologus brichardi | reverse complement strand
TGTAACAGCATCTTTACAGGTCTACCTAAAAATCAGTCAGACAACTACAGCTCATTCAGAGCTCTGCTGCTCGAGCCTCACTAAGACCAAACAAGTGGACCACATCAGTCCAGCTCTGAGGTCTTTACACTGGCTGCCTGTCCGTCAGAGGATAGACTTTAAAGTTCTGATGCTGGTCTATGAAGCTCTGAATGGTTTAGGACCAAAATACATCAGTGACCTCCTGACCCAGTATGAACCTTCCAGATCCCTCAGGTCATCTGGATCCGGTCTTTTATCAGTTCCCAGAGTCAGAACCAGACACGGAGAAGCTGCATTCAGCTTTTATGCTCCTTATATCTGGAACAAACTCCCAGAAAGCCTCAGATCAGCTGAAACACTCAGTTTATTTAAATCCAGGTTGAAGACTCACCTGTTCTCAGCTGCATTTGAATAAAGCACCAAATCCACACTGTTTTACTTTTAAGCTTAAATTCTAAAACTTACATTTTATCTACTATTCCTTTCTTTTCTTTTTTTAATGCTTTTTATTTGTTTTTATTTTTTAATGTCTCTGTAAAGCACTTTGAATCACCATGTTGTTGAATTGTGCTATATAAATAAACTTGCCTTGTCTTACACTATTAGTACATCTCAAAGATACTTTCTTTCTCAGGAAGTCACATGAAGAGTAATAGATTACATCTCTCACAGTATCAGACCAACCAGCTGCTGTGGAAAGTCTTTTTTTAGACACAGAGATAAAAATGTTTGACTGAAAGCTGATAAGTGAAAACTGAGAATTTAGAAGGAAATATTTTCATCTGAGGATCTGATTAAACTGTCACACTAATGTTTATATTTTTTAAACAAACTTATTGATGAAGACACTCTGGTCCTGTGGAACATTTCTCACTTTGGGAAGAGAGTCCCCAAAATACATGAAGATGTGACGGGACGAGTCGTATATTCAGTAATTCATTATTCTCCTTCATTTACTCTCCATGAGCTGACCCACTCAGACTCTGGACTGTACCAAGATGTGTGCTGGACTGAGGGCAACGTGACATATGAGAGAAACATCAGCCTGACTGTGTGTAGGACAGTAAGTAAGGAAACAAGAGAATCTGACAGTCCAGTGGATCAAATATGAACTGACGCTTGATGAAGATTTCAGGACTGAAGGTTCTGGGTATCTTTTGATGAATGACAGTAGAAGGGCACATTTCCTGAAGGAGACAAACATGTCAACACTTCATGTATCGAACATAAAAATGAAGACAGTATACATTTGCCTGGTGATGAACCAACAGCAATGTGTGAGCAGTCATTCTGTACATTTGACCAAACAAACAAACGTCATCTATCATCTATCAGAACGTAATTTAAATCTTTCTTCACCGCTGGTTGAACGAGACGTTGACAGATTGTTTTTTTTCTTTCTATCGTGTTTGTTTTTCTTTACTTAAAGAAATCAAATTATTGGTGGGGCCATGCCCCCTCTGTCCATGCCAAATCTACGCCCTTGGCCTAGTACATGGTTCTGTTGTTGTAATGATGGTCATGTCATCCATGTAGGCCCTAATGGGAGGAAGACTAAGGCAGTTAGGCAGTTTTGCAATCTTGGCTCAATACACACACACACACACACACACACACTCCATTTTTATCTGTATCTAGCATTTCCGAGCAGCATGTCTTCATTATCTGTGTGTCTGCAAACACTCTGGTTTCAGTGGTTTCAGATCCATTTCTCTCTCACGTTGGTACAAATTAGTAAACACTTTTTATATTTCACTGTTTTTACACAAGTAAGCAGCACGTCTTTATCAAGATCAATAAGCTGCTCGCAAACAAGAGTTTTAGTCAAAGGTAATGTAGTAATAATTAAACATTTTAGTATTATTTGTTGACTCCATGTTCTGAGTGTTACATTTTGCCAACTTGTCTATTGGCGATAAAAAGTTAAAGTTAGACTGAAAGCGGGTTCAAGTGTCCAGTTTCAGCTACGAGCCGACACAGAACCCACCGTGTTAGCCAGAGGTTCCTTTACTACGGTTCGGAGCCGCGGACCTTCAGTAACAGTAATAAATCACAGCAATAGTACATTCATGTAGTTGTAAACAGCATGATAATATATTAAGTAATCAAAAGTATTCAGAATACGTTACTCTCATTGAGTAACGTAACGGAATACGTTACAGAATATATTTTGGGGCATGTAATCTGTAATCTGTAATGGAATACATTTTAAAAGTAACCTTCCCAACACTGCCCGAGAAGGCGGCTCAGCCAGGAACCTGCTGGAAGCCATCGCTTCTCGGCCTTTTGGCTAAGATCAAGTGTAGTATCTGTTCTTATCAGTTTAATATCTGATACGCCCCCGATTCGGGGGTAACGTATTAAAAGTAAGTACTGAATATTATGTCACTTATTTATGTGCGAATGTTTAATAATGAAGGACATTAAAACATTACTGTTGGCCACATGTCGGCAAAGTTATGTGACATTAGTGATGTTTGTACTTTCAGCGTTAGCTTGGTTTTAAAGCCTTTACTTTAAAATATACGCTGTTTAACCCTAGAACACTATTGCTAAAAATAATAACAGCATCACTAACGCCGGGTGATTTTTACCCAATATGATATACCCAACAAAAAGTACCTGTCATCAAAATATATAAAATATATGACAACACATGACAAATTAGAGTGATTTTCTTTTATTTTCAGCTGTGCCATATCTAACAAAATGGAAAAAAAGTTTAATGGGGGCCCCTAAAAAATGCTCCAAAATTTCTGGAAAATTAGCAGTTGGAGAACAAAACAAATCCTAAACAAAAATATATTAATGCTGGAAACTTGGTCTTTGGTCCACCCATTCCTGGGATATTTGAGTCTTCCTTGGTGAAGGCACAGTCTCCTTGACATGCGAACAGCTGCAGGAGAGAGAAACAAAAAATGGCATTTTTTGAGTGGGTAAAAATGACCAGTTGACTAAAATATCTATTTTTTTACCATATGAATTCCCTTGGAAATCACCACTTGTTGATATTTATTCATAACCACTGCACTAAATAAGGATAACATGCAAATTCCAGGACCACTCTTACTTACCTATTCCTTACATGCAGTCAGTACACACAGGGTAGTAATGGCGTGGACACACCGGTCGACGGCAGACATGGCACCTCTATCGCGTCTTCCTGTCCAAGCCTGTGGGGCAGTCAGCACACCTCACTAAGGGACCACTGTTTTCTGCTGCCACTGGTCCTGCCTCACCTTCAAGAGTGCCAGGGGTAGGTATGTCGAGCACGCTACAGATCAGGACTCTGAGTTGACGTGACAGATTTGAAGAGGGGAGCCTCTGCTCTGCCCATGGTTTGATGAGTGCCAATGCCAAAGCCTGCATATAAGGCCTCCTCTGCATTTGGTTTTCACCTCTCTTCATTGCATTCTCATTGTGAATGATCCATGAGTTTATCACACCAGCACTGATCATGCCATAGAACACGCAAAGGGGCCATCTATTGTTTTTTTTCCCACAACCATAGTGAGCGCACATCTGGTCAAAAGTATCGACACCTCCCTTTGTTTTGTTGTAAAATTCAATCACTTCAGGCTTACGAGTGGGTCCTATGCTTGGTTGTGTATGCATGGATGACAGGAGCAGTAAAACCTTCTTTTTTGAAGCTTTGTCAGGGAGGAAGGACACCAAGGTTAGTTCTTTGGTAAAGAGAAATGCACTGGAGCCTGGCGCGTGATTTTCTTTAACTTTCATCACTTGTGGGATCTCCCTTTTGTTTGCTTTTATTGTTCCCACTAAGGTCATGCCACAGCTAGCTACATAACATAGCTTTTAGATAAAAAAGAAAGAAAGAAAAAGAAATCTAATCAGCTAACAATTGCCAAGTTAAACAAACCTTACCTATATGTTACTCACTAGCTGGGATGCCAAAGACACTAAACCTGCAACAGGGTGACAGCTGTAGTTGAAGAGGGACAGTAAATATGGTGAGCCTGTAGGAAAAAGCGGGATTTGGGGTAGGGAAACACCCACGCCTTCAAAGACGTCAAAGAAAATGCTAAAGCTACCCAGGGACCCACCACACTCAGACAAACGCAACATATTGAAAATTATGTAAATACATTTGCTCGGGTGAAAATCACCCGGCGATACTGTTCTAGGGTTAATAGTCGACCTTAATCTTACAGAGAATGTGATGATTTGATGGATAATTAAAGTCAGTCATATATCCAGAAACACAACAAGCTGAAAGTCAGTGATGCTGCTCGGTTTGCAGTCCTGAATATCACGGCACAAGCAGGATTCACTGCACTGTTAATGTTAGCTATGTTATATTGCTGCCTCCGTTCGGTGGTGTCGAGCCAAACGGACTTTGACGTGTGTTTGAACGAGCTGACGGTTAGGGTGCCTGGGTTGTTGACCCAGAGTTTTGAGTTTATTATATTATTGAAATTGATTTTGATATTATTTATCATTTCTAGTCTTTGGTTTCTTTGTTAGAGTTCTGTCTTATGGTTTATGTCTCTGTGTTATGTTTCCTGTTTTACTTTAAAAGTCTGTGTCTCATGTTAATGCGTCTGGTTTTGCTTCCTTTGTCTCGACAGCCCTGATTTGTCCCAGCTGTGTTTCCCTCCTGTCTCTCAATCCCTGATTGCTGTGTATATTAGCCCTGTGTTCTCTTTGATCTGTGTCGCGATCTCTCTTATCTACCCTCATTCATGCTGTGTGTTCTGCCTGCCTGCGTTTATTGTTTGTATTTTGGAAGTTTGTTACTTTGAGTTCAGCTTTAAAGCTGTTTGAGTTCACGTTTGTCTCCGGAGTCTGCACTTTGGGTCCTTTTCCTGCCTGCACACAGCCGTTTCATAACAGACGGTTCACTCGTTAAGCTGAAAGAAAGATGCTTTAATCACAGGAGTCACACATGTGTCCACTGTACCATCTGGGAACTCTTCTTGTTTAGCACTCGTAATAACACAAACACTAAATCCTCCTTCTCTTGTGCTGTTTTTTATGAAACCAGTTTGGTCAGGATGAATTAAGAGGGGGGTTATTTTCTCCAGTCTCTTTGAGAGAGCTTTGCAGATTATTTTAAGGTCTACATTTATAAGGGATGTTGGATGATAGCTTGAGGGATATACAGGGTCTTTGCCTGGTTTTTAGCAGGAGATTAATGTTTGCAGAATTCATATTTGATGGAAGTCTTCCCTTTTCTTTGATTTCCAACAACGTTCTGTAAAAATCTGATGCTAGAATCGTCCAGAATTCTTTGTAGAATTCTGCAGGAAAGCCGTCTGGACCTGGAGCCTTATTATTGGGCATGCTTATCAGGGCTTCCTGGAGTTCACCTGATGTCAGTGGCGAATCCAGTGCCATTACTTGAGTGTCTAATATTTTGGAAGAGTTATGTTGTCTAAAAACAGATCAATATCCTTTTTAGACGGGTTTATTTGTGGTGAACACAATCTTTTATAGAAATCCCTGAAAATGTTGTTTATTTGTTTCGGGTCATATACTGTGTTCCCAGATGAATCCTGAACAGCACATATAGTTGTTTTTTCTTTGTTTATTTTTAGCTAGTTTGCTAGAAATTGACCGGATTTATTACCATGTTCATAATTTTGTAAGCGTAGTAGACATCTTTTTCTCAATCCTGCCCCTTTCATATAAGTGTGCAGGGAAGACCCAAGGTTAGAGAGCTGATAACAAACTCTGTGTGACAGTTTATCCAACGTTAGGGTAAGTGAATCCAGATGATGGAAAGATAGCCCGGGTCTGCTGATGAGCACTGTCTGCTCTAACACTGACTATGATTGTGTTTCCTGGAGTCCCGTCAGTCCTGTAAATCAGCGTCCCCAACCTTTTTTGTGCAATGGACCGGTTTATGTATGCAATATTCTCAAGGACCAGCCTTTAAGGTGTCGAGGATAAATACAACAAAATAAAACCAGTACTGCTACCAAAAAAAGAAGAGTTATTCAAAACCCCTGAAGAGCATCAATTTCACACCCGACCTCAACTCTCGTGGTCTGGTTCCAAATGATTTACGGACCGGTGCCAGTCCGTGGCCCAGGGGTTGGGGACCGCTGTTGTAAATAAAAGAAACCCCTGCTTGGACGCTGTGCAGAGCAGCAGGACCACACATTGTCACTTGATGTTTCTCATCATATTAATGTTTATTTGTAAAATTGTAAATTTTAGTTTTAATGTTCATCAAATAAAATTACATTATTGAATACTACGTGCTACGCAATAATAGTAATAATATTAACTGTAATAATCGTAATGGCAGTTGTTGTCGTCATCATCATGCTGTTAATATCATGACTTTTTAAATTCATAGTTTTTCGTTAAAACATTTTTAATTCATTAAAATGAAATATTTAAAAAAACCCTAAACTTTAAACTCTACCACCAACAAAAATTGAATAATAAAATTAATAAATGATAACCATGTGCAGCTTCTCTCGTCTTCCATTTTTCCATGATATGTTTCACTCTACATCAGACACGTGTTAAAGTGTGTTGGCTGCATATTAAGTTCAAAATGCTGATGAGCTCTGATCCAGTTGACTGATATACTCTGCTCTACATCCTGCACTGAAATATGAGGATTGTGTGTTTATTAAAATTAAAAATCATCATGGAGTCATTGACAGAAGAGCATCAACGTTCAGCCTGTTAAATTAGATTTAGATATTTTTATTTCAGAAATGATTCCTAACAAAAATGGAGAATATAAAAACACAATCAAAGCAGTAACGTCCATATTATGAAGTGTTTGCTGTATCAGACAATCATGTTTATTCACAACAATGAAAACAATATAGTGCAGATGAACATGGTGCTGTAATGAATCTGCTCTTAAACACAATAACAAAATACATTTTCCAAGAGAGATGATAATGATTCACATCAGAGTGAAGAACGAATACATTTACAACTGGTTTCTAACATTTATTATAGATCGAACTGATCACTGATAGAAACAGAAGAATATTCAAAATGATACTCTGAGAGATACATGAATGAGATATGGATAAACATCAAATCACATAAAACAAAAAAGCACATAATCATTATAACTGAAATAAAATATGAGCAGAAATAAACAAGAATTAAGTCGAAAGATAGAAAAAGGCAAAATGTTTAAAATATATAATCATATAAGAGACTGAACCGTCCAGTCAGGTCACAGATTCATATCTACAATAATATTTTTGTTTGTTTTTGTTTTGATTTCTTCACTTCTATGTATTATTATTATTATTATTATTATTATTATTATTATTATTATTATTATTATTATTATTATTATTATGAGCATATTAAGTGTGTGTCTGAGCTGAAAGCTGCTCTCCTCTCCTGGTTTTCTGTGTCACACAGACCACAACAACACAAAGCATCACCTGCAGACTGCTGAGCAGTATCCACCTGACTCTGTAGAAGGTCGAGTAAACCCCAAAGGGCTCTCTGTAGATCAGAACAAATTTTTCTGCTGACAAACACTCATACTCAAAATTAAGACCTGCACACACATACTCTCCTGCATCTTCCAGTGAGACATTAGAGATTATCAGGCTGTCATCGGAACAAGTGATTCTATTGTCACTGCATAACTCTTCATCATACACAATTTTGTCTTCTGTTTGGATCAACTTAATGAACATAAAGCCCGCAGGACTATTTTTCCAATCATCAGAGAATCTCATAGTGACTTCATCTCCCTCTGAGAAAACCTTTACTGCAGGTGGACCAAGTTTAGGGCACACCAAAAGCCTGTACACATGTTTTACTGTTTCACCTACACAGTAGTAGAAACCTGAATCATTTAACATTAGTGATGGAAGTACCAGCGAGAAGTTTCGACCAATTTCTTGATCAGTATTGTAGGAAATTACTTCCTTCATCCAAACTGGGGGCTGGTCATGAATGGGGTCCATGAAGGGACACTCCAGCACAGCTGTGTCTCCCTCTGAAGCATAACGTCGCTTTATTTCTTTGATCTTTATTGGTTTGGCCAAACGTACAGAGTAAGTGCTCACACACTGCTGTTGGTTCATCACCAGGCAGATGTAAACAGTTTGTCGTTGATTGAAGACATGAAGTGATGTGTTTGTCACCTCCAGGAAACTTTCTTGGACTTTATTCACCTTCAAAATTCTGTCTTCAAATCTATTCCGCATGTCTTGTTTCCACTCCCCGTAATGTCTGATCCAACGCACCGTCAGATTCTCACCTGCTCCTTTACATTGTACGTCTACAGTGTCTTCAGGACTTGTGATATAATCTTCCCCCCTTACTGTCTTACACACAGTCAGGCTGATGTTTCTCTCATATGTCACGCTGCCCTGAGTCCAGCACACTTCTTGGTACAGTCCAGAGTCTGAGTGGGTCAGGTTGTTGAGAGTAAATGAAGGAGAACCATGAAATGTCTCAGGAAATGAGAGTCGTCCTGTCAGGTCTTCATGTACTGTGAAGTTTCTGTTCCAGGGGTCAGAGATGTTCCACAGGACCAGAGTATCTTCACCAACACGTCTGGAGGTGATGCAGGAGCTGTTTTGATCTGGGAGCTTGAACTGTAAAAAGCTTCCTTCTTCTTTTATGGCGATAAATTCTTCTGCATGAATGTTGCTGATGAGAGTGAACAGCAGGGAGAAGCAGAGCTGTGCGACTGCAGCCATCCTGCTCAGAGGTCTCGTGGTGAGTGTCGTACAAGCACTGACACTGCTCGCTTCATGAGCTTCCTGTTTGTGGTTGGAGGAGGAACGCCACTTCTTTATCACATCATCAAGGAACACTTTGAAGCATTTGGCTCGATATCACGCCGTATATCTGCTTTCACTCTTCACAGGCCAAAGTGTGGACACGGTTTTTTATACTTGGTTGCATGGGTCCAGGGGTATCAAACATGTGGCCTGGAGCACAGAACCGGCCAGTCACAGTGTCCAATCTGAACCATTACAAGTGAGATAATGTCAGCTTTACCACACAGCCATGAATATTATGAAAATGTAAAAGTCCTTTCTAAACTATTTAAAACTTTTTGAATAGTTTTTTAGTTTCAAAAACAACTAAAAAATGTTGTTTCTTATGTGATCCTTCATAAAACATCACATATTTTCCAACATAATTCAGGGTTTGGTTTGGTCTAAGTAAGCAGAGAAGTCCAGGCATCCAGTTTCCATGCAGATGTTTACATGAAGCTCATCATCTGATGATGAAACTTACTTTGTACCCAAGCAGCCCAACCAGAAATTGAAAGTGTACATGCATCAAGGGACGGAGCGCATCCCGTCAATAGGTCCAAAGTGCAATCGAGGCTAATCCCATGATCTTCTTATTTTCTTGTAGACCGAAGTTGAAAATCTGGCAGTATTTATTTTTGTGATTTTTTTCCACTCTCAGCTGTCCTTCTCCTGTATTTGGGCCTGTTTGTTAATTTATTTCAATCATGTAAACAATATACACGTACATTTAGCAAAGAAAATCTGAGAAAAAGATACTATACAAAATAAAGTTAATACATTTCAATATTGCTTCTGTTCTGATTCAGTTACATGTCGAAAGGGAGAGGGAAGAAGTACACACTTATTTAATCCCACCCCTTTGCCATAAGTTATCAGTCAATATTTAGTCACTTACTGATATAATCTGTAATAAAAATAGTGAACAGATTTCTGATATAATATATACTATAATATCACATCATGAAGTTTTCTAAATAGCGACATTCACTTAATTTCAACATTTTCCCTTTTCTTTATAGCTCAAGAAGATCATATCTTTATAACTCTTTTTGAACTGTTTTATGTTTGGATATTGCTTCAATTTCATATTCAAACTGTTCCACAGCTTCACTCCATGTACAGAAACACAAAAGCTTTTTCCTGTTGTACGTACCTTCCCTGTTTTGAGTTACAAAAACCCCTTAAATTATAACTTACTCTGAATATAATCTGGCAGTTCCTTATTTTTTGCTTTGAATATAATTTGTGCTGTTTGGAATTTCACTAGATCAGCAAATTTCAATATTTCAGACTGCAAAAATAGTGAGTTTGCATGTTCCCTATAACCTGCATTGTGGATGATTCGAACTGCTTTTTTTGTTGAAGAGTAAAAAGTGAAAGTAATGTGGTTTAATAGTCATGGTGCTGGGTCGTTGACCCAGCGTTTTGTGTTTTATGATTATTTTCCTCTGTTCTAGTTATTCTGTGTCCTCCCCCCTTGTGTCCGGTTCGGGTTCTTGATTTCCTGTTTTGTTCTGAAGGTCTGTGTCTGTTGTCATTGTGTTCAGCTTGTCTCCTCCGGTCCTCATGTGTATTGGGTTCAGCTGTTCTTCCCTCCTTTGTGTGATTACCTGATTACCTTGTGTGTGTATATATAGTGGGTGTCGGTCTGTGTTCGTTCTCGGCTCGTCTGTGTTTCATGGTGTCCTGGTCCTCGTCTGCGTCTCTCTGCCTTCCACCCCATTCATATGATCTCAGGTTTGTTATTTAGCTATCCCAGTTTAGGTTTGTTCTGTGAATTCTCTTCCCTCACTGCCTATTTTTGCCACTCCACCACTTGTAAATAAACCTCACTCAAATCATCAGTCACTGCCTGCATTTTGGGTCCTCCTTTTCCTCCAACACCACACGGCTCACCCCGCCAGCCGTGACAGTACGAGCCGACCAAACATGGACCCAGCAGCATCCGCACCTTCCCAGGAGTTTCGGGAGGGATTGATTGACTCCGTTTCAAGGTTGGTTAACCTGTGGCTGGAACATGAGGGGGAGGAATTTCACAGCGCTGTAGAAGCCAGGCTACAACAATTAATCTCTGCTCACTCCTGGCTACTGGACTCTCTTCACCCTCTCGCACAGAATTTCATACTGAACGAACTTCACCTTCACCCTCCAGCCGCTACCGCTTCCTGACCCAGCCCGTTGGTGAATGTTTTGCACTGCCCGCCGGGGAATCTGCGGCCCGGCCTGCCGGATGTGGAATTACCCGGCCGGTCGGAGCTATCTCCAAGAAGGAAGCGACGTTCACGCCGCCGACGCCCATCGCCACAGTCGGGCCCCGAGAGTTCTGAGTTGCCGGCTGTGGTGAGTGGAAAAGACACTCTGTCTGTTTCACCAGACCGTGTGACTGTTTATACCGGGGCTGTGTTTTTTGAGTCAGCTGCCCAGCCGGTAGCTCAATTAGCTGCCCAGCAGCCACTAGCTCAGTTAGCCGCTCAGTCTCACCTCCATCAACTCAGCCACCTATTCAGCCATTATCTTCACCAACTCCTCCGGTACAGCAAGCCATAACAGTTCAACCCATAAAGGACAGGTCAACAACTTCTTATTCTAAGCAGAGAGACAAACCCAACAACAATGAAAACATTCCTCAAGAGCTGGCCAGTTCTGAGACTGAAACGCACTCCAGGGCCTCCCCAGAGGCTGGGTTTCAGCCCCCAGCTGACTCTGGACCCCTGGAGGTTAAGAAGCCAGCTGAGGACTGCACCCGGCTGTTGCTGCCTGAGCTGAGTCAATGCTCGGTGCAGCTGCAGTCTGCTTTGTGCTTGCCAGAGGCCATCGTGCCTGCTGGTTCTGATCTGTTCCTGCCAGAGGTCCCCGCACCTGCTGGTTCTGTTCTGCGCCCGCCAGAGGTCCCCGCACCTGCTGGTTCTGTTCTGTGCCTGCCAGGGGCCCCTGTGCCCACTGGTCCTGTGACTGTTCTCGCTGGAGGGCCCGAGGAGCCCGTCCAGCAACCTTCCTCATCAGCTGGGGGGCCCGAGGCGCCCGTCCAGCCTCCTGTCTCGTCCGCTGGAGGGCCCAAGGAGCCTGTCCAGCCACCAGCTGCTCCACCAGCAGCGGCATCTACGCCTGCAGCAGCAGCCGCATCCACAGTTTTGTCCACGCCGCCGCCTGCTGCAGCGCCTCCGTCTCCGGCTTCCACACCGCCGCCAGCTGCAGCCTCGGAGTCTTCATCGTCGCCAGCTGCAGCCTCCGTGTCTCCACCCACGCCGTCGCCTGGTCCAGCTTCAGCTTCATCAGCTTCGTCTGGTCCAGCTTCAGCATCATCAGCATCATCAGCCTCATTAGCGTCGCCTGGTCCAGCCTCTGCCTCAGCTTCTGCCTCGTCTGGTCCAGCCTCCACTTCAGCTTCGCCCGCTTCGCCTGGTCCAGCCTCCGCTTCAGCGTCGCCTGTTCCGGCCTCCGCCTCTGCTTCCGCCTTGTCTGGTCCAGCCTCAGCTTCCGCTTCGTCTGGTCCAGCCTCTGCTTCCGCCTCGTCTGGTCCAGCCTCAGCTTCCGCTTCGTCTGGTCCAGCCTCAGCTTCCGCCTCGTCTGGTCCAGCCTCAGCTTCCGCTTCGTCTGGTCCAGCCTCAGCTTCCGCCTCGTCTGGTCCAGCCTCAGCTTCCGTCTCGTCTGGTCCAGCCTCAGCATCCTCCTCGCCTGGTGCTGCGGGGGCCACGCCACCTTCAGGTCCCAAACTGCCGCCTCGACATCGGCGGTCATCTGCCAGGCCGCTTGTTGGGCGTCATCGTCGATATGGACGACCTCCCAAACGCCGCCGCTAACTTCCGCGTGGCTGGCCTCCGGACTTGTGTCGCCACCGCCGTTGCTGTCCCCGCGGTCGGCCGCCTGAACTGTTTCCCCGTCGCCGCCGTTGCTGTCCGCACGGTCGACCACCTGAACTGTTTCCCCGTCGCCGCCGCTGCCATGTGCACAGTCGGCCCCCGGAGATGAACTGTTCTGGGCTCCTGAGTTGTCAGCCTCCGGGCCGGCCTCCTGAACTATGTTTTGGGACCCTGTTCAGGAACTCCAGTCCGTGTTGTGTTTTGGACAATTCATTTGGCCCACTGGAGCTTGTTTTTTGTTTGGTTGTGGTCCCTCCGTCCTGGGCCCCCGCCGCCCGCCCTGGGTTGGTCGTCTGTTTTTTGTTTTGGGTACTGTCATGGTGCTGGGTCATTGACCCAGCGTTTTGTGTTTTATGATTATTTTCCTCTGTTCTAGTTATTCTGTGTCCTCCCCCCTTGTGTCCGGTTCGGGTTCTTGATTTCCTGTTTTGTTCTGAAGGTCTGTGTCTGTTGTCATTGTGTTCAGCTTGTCTCCTCCGGTCCTCATGTGTATTGGGTTCAGCTGTTCTTCCCTCCTTTGTGTGATTACCTGATTACCTTGTGTGTGTATATATAGTGGGTGTCGGTCTGTGTTCGTTGTCGACTCGTCTGTGTTTCATGGTGTCCTGTTCCTCGTCTGCGTCTCTCTGCCTCCCACCCCATTCATATGATCTCAGGTTTGTTATTTAGCTATCCCAGTTTAGGTTTGTTCTGTGAATTCTCTTCCCTCACTGCCTGTTTTTGCCACTCCACCACTTGTAAATAAACCTCACTCGAATCATCAGTCACTGCCTGCATTTTGGGTCCTCCTTTTCCTCCAACACCACACGGCTCACCCCGCCAGCCGTGACATTAATAGTTGTTGCCCCAGACCTCTGCACAAAAGCTTAAGTATGGTGAACCCAGTGAACAGTAGAGAATATGAAGTGATGTCCCGTGTGATACCTGCTTTGCCTTGTTTAGTATTGCAATGCTACGTGATACTTTGGAATGAATATATCTTACGGGAGCACTCCAGTTTTTCATCTATTATTACCCCCAGAAATTTATTTTCACTGACTCTTTCAATATCAACACCATTTAGTTTAATCTTAGCATTGTATTTAAAGTACTATTTCCAAATAACATCATTTTAGTTTTATTCAAATTTAATGATAATTTGTTTTTATCAAGCCAGAACTTCACTTTACTTATTTCATTAGTCATATCCTCCAATAAATTCTGCAGATCATCACCATTCAATTCAATTCAATTCAATTTTATTTATATAGCGCCAAATCACAACAAAAGTCACCTCAAGGCGCTTCATAGATACAGAGAAAAACCCAACAATCATATGACCCCCTATGAGCAAGCACTTTGGCAAAAGTGGGAAGGAAAAACTCCCTTTTAACAGGAAGAAACCTCCGGCAGAACCAGGCTCAGGGAGAGGCGGCCATCTGCTGCGACCGGTTGGGGTGAGAGAAGGAAGACAGGATAAAGACATGCTGTGGAAGAGAGACAGAGGTTAATAACAGATATGATTCAATGCAGAGAGGTCTGTTAATACATAGTGAGCGAGAAGGGTGACTGGAAAGGAAAAACTCAATGCATCATGGGAATCCCCCGGCAGCCTACATCTATTGCAGCATAACTAAGGGAGGATTCAGGGTCACCTGGTCCAGCCCTAACTATATGCTTTAGCAAAAAGGAAAGTTTTAAGCCTAATCTTAAAAGTAGAGATAGTGTCTGTCTCCCGAATCCAAACTGGAAGCTGGTTCCACAGAAGAGGGGCCTGAAAACTGAAGGCTCTGCCTCCCATTCTACTTTTAAATACTCTAGGAACAACAAGTAGGCCTGCAGAGCGGGAGCGAAGTGCTCTAATAGGGTGATATGGTACTACAAGGTCATTAAGATAAGATGGGGCCTGATTATTTAAGACCTTGTATGTGAGGAGCAGGATTTTGTAACCAATTCTGGATTTAACAGGAAGCCAATGAAGGGAAGCCAAAACAGGAGAAATATGCTCTCTCTTTCTAGTCCCTGTCAGTACTCTTGCTGCAGCATTTTGGATTAGCTGAAGGCTTTTCAGTGAGTTTTTTGGACATCCTGATAATAATGAATTGCAGTAGTCCAGCCTGGAAGTAATAAATGCATGAACTAGTTTTTCAGCGTCACTCTGAGACAGGATATTTCTAATTTTAGAGATGTTGCGCAAATGGAAGAACGCAGTCTTACATATTTGTTTAATATGTGCGTTGAAGGACATATCCTGGTCAAAAATGACTCCAAGGTTCCTCACAGTGTTACTGGAGGCCAAGGTAATGCCATCCAGAGTAAGAATCTGGTTAGATACCATATTTCTAAGCTTTTCAGCGCCGAGTACAATGACCTCAGTTTTATCTGAGTTAAGAAGCAGAAAGTTAGTGGCCATCCAGGTCTTTATGTCTTTAAGACATTCCTGCAGTTTAACTAATTGGTGTGTGTTATCTGGCTTCATGGACAGATAGAGCTGGGTGTCATCTGCATAGCAGTGAAAATGTATGCTATGTCTTCTAATGATGCTGCCTAGGGGAAGCATGTATAATGTAAACAGAATTGGTCCTAGCACTGAACCCTGTGGAACTCCATAATTAACCTCAGTGTGTGAAGAGGACTCTCCATTTACATGCACAAATTGGAGTCTATTAGATAGATATGATACAAACCACTGCAGTGCAATACCTGTAATACCTACAGCATGTTCTAATCGCTCTAATAGGATATTATGGTCAACAGTATCGAATGCTGCACTAAGGTCAAGAAGGACAAGCACAGAGATGAGTCCACTGTCAGAGGCCATAAGAAGATCATTTGTAACCTTCACTAAAGCTGTTTCTGTGCTGTGATGAACTCTGAAACCTGACTGAAACTCTTCAAATAAACCATTCCTCTGCAGATGATCTGTTAGCTGTTTGACAACTACTCTTTCAAGGATTTTTGATATGAAAGGAAGGTTGGAGATTGGCCTATAATTAGCTAAGACTGCTGGGTCTAGGGATGGCTTTTTGAGTAAAGGTTTAACTGCAGCCACCTTGAAGGCCTGTGGTACATAGCCGATTATTAGAGATAGGTTGATCATATATAAGATCGAAGAATTAATCAATGGCAGGACTTCTTTGAGCAGTTTTGTAGGAATGGGGTCTAAAAGACACGTTGATGGTTTGGAGGAAGTAATTATTGAAGTTAACTCAGAAAGATCGATTGGAGAAAAAGAGTCTAACTTAACATCAATGGTACTAAGAGTAGCTGTTGATAATATTACATCTGTGGGATGATTATTGGTAATTTTTTCTCTAATGATAAAAATTTTATTTGTGAAGAAGTTCATGAAGTCATCACTAGTTAACGTTAAAGGGATGGTTGGCTCAAAAGAGCTCTGACTTTTTGTCAGCCTGGCTACAGTGCTGAAGAGAAACCTGGGGTTGTTCTTATTTTCTTCAATCAGTGATGAGTAGTAAGCTGTTCTGGCTTTGCGGAGGGCTTTCTTATAAAGCAACAAACTATTTCTCCAGGCTAAATGATGATCCTCTAAATTTGTGACATGCCATTTCCTCTCCAGATTACGAGTCATCTGCTTTAGGGTATTTGAGAATTATACCACGGGGTCAGGTACTTCTGATTAGAGACCTTAGTTTTCACTGGAGCTACAGTATCCAGAGTCGTACGTAGTGAGGAGGTGAAATTATTAACAAGATAATCGACCTCTGTTGGGGTAGCGTTCAGATAGCTGCTCTGCTCTGTGTTGGTACAGGGCATTGACGATGATAACAGTGGCTGGATTATATTCTTAAACTTAGTTACAGCGCTTTCAGAAAGACATCTACTTTGATAAAGTCCACTCTCCACTGCTGCGTAATCAATTATTGTAAATGTAAATGTTATCAAGAAATGATCAGACAGGAGAGGGTTTTCAGGAAACACTGTTAAATGTTCAGTTTCTATGCCATATGTTAAAACAATATCTAGAGTGTGATTAAAGTGGTGGGTGGGTTCTTTTACATTTTGAGAGAAACCAATTGAGTCTAACAACAGATTAAATGCCATGTTGAGGCTGTCATTTTTAGCATCAACATGGATGTTAAAATCACCCACAATAATTATTTTATCTGAGCTCAGAACTAAATTAGATATAAAGTCTGAGAAATCAGACAGAAACTCTGTGTAAGGCCCAGGTGGACGATAGATGATAACAAGTAAGACTGGTTTCTGAGTTTCACAGCTGGGGTGGACAATGTTAAGCATCAGGCTTTCAAATGAATTAAAAGTCTGTCTTGGTCTTTCATTAATTAATAGACTGGTGTGAAAAATTGCTGCCACACCTCCCCCTCGGCCTGTGCTTCGAGATTTCTGGTAGTTAGAATGACTCGGGGGTGTTGATTCATTTAAACTAACATAATCATCCTGCTGCAACCAGGTTTCTGTAAGGCAGAGTAAATCAATTTGTTGATCAATTATTAAGTCATGTACTAACAGAGACTTGGAGGAGAGAGACCTAATATTTAATAATCCACATTTCACTGTTTTACTCTTTGGTTCAGATGTGGATACTGTATTGTTCTTTCTTTGTAAATGTTTAAGTTGTTTGTTGCTAGTTTTTAGTTTGTTTTTTGTCTTTTTGGAAGCTGACACAGTCTCTATGGAGATGGGTTTTTGGGGGGGTAGCAGGAGGAGGGAAGCTGCAGAGAGGCGTGTAAGACTGCAACTCTGCTTCCTGGTCCCAACTCTGGATCATCATATTTTGAGGGGTTTAATAAATTTGTCCATATTTCTAGAAATGAGAGCTGCTCCATCCAAAGTGGGATGGATGCCATCTCTCCTAACAAGACCAGGTTTCCTCCAGAAGGTTTGCCAATTATCTATGAAGCCCACATCATTTCTGGGACACCACTCAGACAGCCAGCAATTTAAGGAGAACATGCGGCTAAACATGTCACTCCTGGTCTGATTGGGGAGGGGACCAGAGAAAACTACAGAGTCCGACATTGTTTTGGCAAAGTTGCACACTGATTCAATATTGATTTTAGTGAGCTCCGATTGGCATAACCGGGTGTCATTACTGCCGACGTGAATTATGATTTTACTGAATTTACGTTTACCCTTAGCCAGCAGTTTTAAATTTCCTTCAATGTCGCCTGCTCTGGCCCCTGGAAGACAATTGACTATGGTTGCCGGTGTCTCTAGATTCACATGTCTGAGAACAGAATCACTAATTACCAGAGTTTGACCCCCAGCGGGTGTGTCACCGAGTGGGGAAAAACGGTTAGACAAATGAACGGGTTGGTGGTGTACCTGGGGCTTCTGTTTAGGACTACGCTTCCTCCTCACCGTTACCCAGCCGTCTTTCCCCAGCTGCTTGGGATCTGCCGGGGAACAGCTAGCGGGGCCTACGCTATGTTCGGCTGCACCAGCTACAGGGGCCTGGCTAGCTAAGGGTGAGTGCAGGGTGCGAAGCCGAGTCTCCAGATCAGTAATCCTGGCCTCCAGAGCTGCAAATATGCTACATTTGTTACAGATATCATTACTGCTAAAGGAGGCCGAGGAGTAACTAAACAGCTGACACAATGAGCAAGAAAGTGCAGAAGGGACAGGTGAAGTAGCCATGGTGCTAGCGAGTCGGCTACGAGCTAAGCTAGCGAAACAGTACAGAGAAAGTGAGTGAATACTTTGGCTATAAATTAGGTAGTGAGTACACAGAAAGTGTTGTTACGGATTCAAATATTGGGGATGGATACAAGAGGAAAACCCAAAATAACAACACTGGTCCGGCCGGGTCAAGTCAAACGATGATTTAATGAACACACGCGTGGGAGATGGACACCATACAGCAGACAGCATCAGATCTCAAAATGGTGGAGCCTTGATCAAACTCTTATAGCCTCTAGTGGCCCCCACCTAATCATAAAAGCCTAAACATTCACATTCTTTCTCACACAGCGCCTAAGCTACGACCTTGGCTCCCTGTTTATCTGCTCCTGATGAGATGGGGCAGTATGCTCTGTTCTCTTCTAATCAGACAAATAAGGTGATGACTTTCTGTGAACAATATTTCTAATAACTCAGCAGTATAATGCATCATAATACAATATCATTCATTCACAATAAATCAGCAGTCTAATGTAATGCAAATCAGTTTACCAAATGTAATAGTTATCACCTTCTTCTAATTCAGGAGCATAATGCAAACTGAAACTACATAATAATTCACAATCTTTAATTAGGGGTCTAACATGGCATAAAATAATATTATAATCCCACAATTCCCCCTGATGAGCTCTTTAGACTTAAAGAGCTCACTTACACCCTGCAATCCAGTGTTGCCGGGTTCATTTCTTCTTACCCAACAGGGGGACAGAGGCCCCCTGTTGGGTGAACCATATGTGAGATGACCTCTGTGTTTGCGCAGTTCAGATGCAAGAAAAACTTTTATTACAACAACAACAGTAGGTACAGATGATACTCCCATCACTCCCCAGTTCTCCCACAGCTTTATTTCGATGCTACCTTATACCCTTCAAACGTACTCAGACTAGAACCTCTGTCCGAGGAGCTTTTAACCTTTATTTTATGGCTGTAGGCACCAGTGTCTTCCAGTCGGTTATTCTCTGCTCTTGTTTCCTTCAACCTCAGGGGTTAGACAACCCTTCAGTCGTTGCACAGATCAGGGGATTATTCTGCCCCGATTTCAAACAATGATCTGTGTATTCTGGGGTCACCGCTGTGTTCCCCAGGAAAAGGAACAGAAAGGTGTTCCCCTTATGACCAACAGCCTCTCGAACGTCGTTGGTCTGGTGTTCCTGGATTTCCGTCAACCCTTTCATGATTATTGCTGTGTTTATGGGATCCATCCTTTTGAGGTGACTAACTGGAGCCCAAAATGCCATGACACTTGAACCCAGTTGATGTTTCCGTAGTCACCGTAACTGTCTCTGCTGCCAAGGATCCTCGTATATCTGTGACCTCGTCTGGTGTCTGTTCCTTTCTCTGTAAGAGACAGAAAACCAAAACACCTCTCTTCCCAGCTCTAACAATCTAATGTTGCTGTCTACTAATCTTTTGGTGATTCAGAATTTGTTTAGAATATTCAGAATGTCCCAAGGACTTATCCTAATTTAGTGTATGTGTGTGTAAGCGTGTTTGCATGTAACCCGCTGCACTGGCATTTCCTACACTTTATCAGTCCGGACTATCACCGAACGAAGCTTATGACCTTCAAAAAACCGAGTGCCAACTCATTATAAGCACATTTGCAAGATATGTATAAAAATGATTAAAACCACTCATTCTAATAAAAGACATAAACAAATTAGCCATTTCTAATTCTAACATGTGTCAATTCAACGAAGCTAGAAAATTAAAAGAACAGGTTAGTGACCTCATATCTTAGAAAGTATCAGACTTTCTCCTATCCAGTGTCGTTGCTCCAGTCTTGTTATTCTGTGTTAGGGAATTAAATCAATTTAATTGTCATGTTAGATCTGTTCAACACCTGGCTCCGCCCAGAGCCTGCGTCTTCACAATTGTCTACAAACAAAACCTGTATTATTATGAACTTCACTTCAACATGAACTTGTTGACTACTTTTGACACCTGTAAATAAAAGATTAACATTAAGTTATAACAATCACTGTAATACAAATATTAATGTAATGTCAATAGCTTCAATAAATGTTCAATGCAATGCTTGTTATATGATTCTGATGTAACAATAATGCTGATGCTAAAATAACAGTAAAACACCCCCTTTTTTTATCCCTTACTGACCACAGCAGGGGCATCTATGTTTTAATTCAGCCATGAAGCTCACCTGATTCATCACTGAGCCCCACCGGCACTGGCATCTGACAGGGTGGCGCTGCATATTCTTCCTTTAATGTCACTATTTTCAATCTGTTAATTAGAGTGCTTAAACATGAAGTAGACTACGTCCACTACAAGTCAATACAACTGTGAATGTGGCCAATTATCAATCTATTACCAATCAATAACAAAAAATAGCTTTTATTTTATGCATGCTTTTAGTCAACCACTCACCCAGAGGATCTCCAATCCCAGAAAATTCCTTCTCCTCATTTAATGAGTCTGTCCTCCTTCCATGCCCTGGTAACTGGTCCATCCAGAGCCATAACATCTTGAAATATACATACAACAAGCCAAACCACACCTTGGTCACACCAACCCTTTTCCGCCCTGAAGATGTCCAACGCCATCTTAGTCTGGACTGTCAAAGGTAACTTTAACACTGACTGTTCCGACAATCCATTTTATAACATTTCCTGGTCAGATTAGCCAATCCCTGCACACTGGAATAAACATAATCAACATGATCAACATTTTTCCTGCGTGTTTTTCACCATCTTATTGATTCCAATGGTCCATCCTTATGTGGTTTGCTACATTATGTTTATCTAGAACTCCACTCTGTCTCTAAATGTTTGAAGAATTTTTCATGTTTGGGGTCAAGTTTTAAGAATTTGACCATACGTGAAATTAATGATGTTATCACCCCCATCGGGGCTTACCTTTCCCACTTCTGATGATATTCCTCCCTATTCTTTGCAAGTACCCAGTTTTGGTGGCGAGAAACTGTTGGTGTGGTCAAGTGGGCGCTGTAAAAACAAAAGCTCAGGACAGAACAGTTATCAGTCATGTACTTCATACAAAGTTAGCATATATTAAATTTCATATTGATCCTCTGAGTGTAATGGTACATTTTAATTTAAATTTATCAAAGCTAAACACAATAATTTTTCTTTATTTTGCTCTTGTTCTTGTGCAGCACCACATCTCAGCACATGCCCCTGTCGGTTCTATCTTACTTTTCTAAATTATTGACTATTTCAATCGAGAACCTAAATGACGTGGACCAGTGTTTGTCATTACATAACTCTATTTTGAATGTGACAAGTCTATCATTCCCCTGTTATTCATAGACATCAATAGAGTTTTTTTTGCTTTTTTTCTCTATCAAAATTAATTGGCTTTTCTACAGTGGCCTGCTATGGTTAATAATAACCTGTTCAGTCTTGAGTGAAATCAAAGCTTCTCTTCACTTTAGCATTTAACATTCCCAACAATATAATGTGATACATTAATCGAAACACAGCTAATAAAACACAATTTTCTTGATGGAAACATCAGTAGCTCAAAATTAGCAACCAAAGGGTTAAGTCTGCAGTTCACACTCATGTGAAGCTACAGCCTCCCCCTTTAGTCTCTGTCCTCCTTCTACTCCTGCAAAAACAAAACAAAGCAAGACAAAACATCCACCCTTCTTTTACAGGCTGGGTGAATTGTTTGTGAACATTTACTAATCCTAAAGTCGGTACCGTTTTTGTCTCAGTGTCAAGTCAGTTAAAACTTTTAGTCGTCAGTCCATCACAGTCCAGTCACATGCATACATCCACACATTCATACCAGATATTGCTGATAATGGAGTCTCACACGCAACCTATTCGAGGCTCCATCACCAGCAAGATGACGTCATCATTTTAAAGGAAAACAGTTCCTTGTTTTTTGGACTGGATTGACTCGCTGCAATCCTTTGATCACATGAGAAGTCCTGAGGCTAAATGTCCCATATAAGTGAATTTCTCCAGAGCCCATTATAATCATGGAGAAAAATACTTTGCAACTGTTTTCAGTAGAAATGTTTTATAGCGCTTTAAAGTTCAATCTCTCAGGCCTGGATTAAAGAGCTGATTTGTTAAATCAGGAACTCACAAAATACCAAAATATCACCACCGGTGGATCACTCCTCTCAGATGTTCTTATTTCAGTGCACTGTAACAAAAGCAAAAACAAACGTAACCAATAAAATACTCATATAATAACAAATACTGGGGCCCGTTGGAAACATGTCCAAGCATAAAACCATCTTTCTCTCTCTTAGAGAAAGAAAACAATCCAAACCTCACTGATAAAATCAACCTAGTGTTAAGCAAAACCCAAAATCAACCAAAACTTCACCAGAAAGTTTTTCTCTGTCCCGGGACAATATTGTGTAGGCATACAGGTACCGTAACTTCTTTTGCACTGACAAAAACGTGTTGGACTTATTTGATTCAATAGTGGACACTAGTTGCACACAAATGTTTTGCTTTGATAGAAACTTAAACAACTGAGTCGAATCAACACAACCTTTTCATTTTCAGTAAACCTGTGCATTTTGTGTTCATATAACACGATTAAAACATGTTCAGATGGAGTAAGTTGAGCTCCTGGAATATTTTAATCCTTCACAATTCTGTCATTTTATTTCAACACTATTCAATAACTTTTATCCAAATTCTACTTGGTCCCTTAAATACTACACGTTGTCTTCATATTGCCTGCGGTTCAACAAAGTCTAAATTCTGGTTACCATAAAAATTGAATGGGTCTACAACAACTACCATCCTCCTATCTTTATCCTGATTGCAGGAGGGCTGGGAAATAACCCTGAAGTGATAGGTTACGAGTCAGGGTGCACCCCGAACAGGTCACCAGTCTATCACCTAGAAACAAACAACCATTTACACTTACATTCACGGATAATTTAGAATCATCAATTAACCTAGCTCTAATAGCTGCATGACTTTTCACTGTGGCAGGAAACCAGAATACCCAGAGAGAAACCACTGCAAACTAGCCAGACTGTGGACTTGCACCCAGGACCTTCTTACTGTGGAGCAACAGCACTCACCAGCATGCCAACAATGTAGGAAATACAGGGAAGCTATGATTTCCTGTTGAGTTTTGTACAAATCTTTAAAGCCTGAGGTAATTGTGTTAAATACACGTAGGATGCTTACGTGAATCCAAGGGCTGGCCCCCTTTTTCTTTTCTTTTTTTTTTCAGTATGTTCCTCCTTCAATTAAATCTCAATCACAAAAATGTGGCGCTTTGAAATAAGGCTCACACCGTTAATTCATCATTTTCACTCTGTACCACTGCTCCTTATCAGGCTGTGTGAAGCACAGTAAACAATTCAGTTGAGGCCTTGAGCCATAAACAGACATCACTCACAGACATTGTTTTCATAACCAAACTGCTCTAGACCCTGTCCCCTAAATCTACACAAATGCCCTCTGGGTGACATGAAATGCATTTAACCAATTAACAATCAATGGCTTCTTGTTGTTGTAACAAATTCTGTATTTGGACGTTTGTGTGCAGCATTTTGCGTATCAGCATAGCATTTGTTAGTAAAGCATTCTTCATTGCATCAGCGTGTGTGTGTCACTCTTCATTGCACAAGCATGTGCATGTTTGTGTGTGTGGATCACTTCTCAGTGAATTGAATCAGCATTTCGATTTGTGTGTGTGTGTGTCATTTCTCAGTCAATCAACGAGTGCATATGTGTTCATATGTGTGTTTCTCTTAATTCTGAGTCAGTGTATGTAAATGTGTGTGTTTGTGTGTGTGTTTGTGTTCATCACTTTCCTGTTCTGATGTTCTGGGTAAACCATGGCCTGAAGCGTGCTCTGGGGTCCTGCTCTCCTCCTTTTCAGTCCGTTTGGGTCCATTGGTGCTGCTGCCCAAAGTTCTGTCCATACTGGTTCTGGCCCCAATTGAGGCAGTCCTTTTCTCCAGTGTCCTGCATCTTCTCCTTGTCCAGCTCCTCCTTAACTTGACCCTTTTTGCTTCTGTAGCTCCTTCAGGGTTTGCTCCTGGTGTTGGAGCTTCTCGTCAGGTTTGACAACCTCCTGCTCCAGCAAGCTCCGACCTGATTTAAAGTCCTGTATCTGGGACTCGAAGCCTGACTGATGGGTTTGATTAGCAGCCAGCTCCTCCTGAGCCATGCTCAGTTTCTGCTCTGATGCCTTGAGCTCTTACTGAGGGCAGAAACCTCAGAGTCTTTTCCGTACACGTCAGATTGAAGTTTATTGATGTTTTCCTTGCTTTGCTCCACGGCCTTCTATAACTCTGCTGTTCGGCTCTTCTCAGAGGTCAGCTCCTGGCCGAGCCCCGACACCTGTGCCTTCAGCTTATGTTCTTCTGCTGCTTTTGTCCAATCTGAGGTGCCTCCTGACCTCAGTTACTCCTCATGTCTCTGGCACGCCCTTTTTGCTGCCCGATCATCCGTGTTGGTCCGTCCCTGTCCTGCACAGTTTTAATGCAGAGTTGTTAAGGTCAGTATTCTTTTGCTCGGCCTCACTTTTCATCCGGGCTTAATAGGCGTCTCGTCACAGCTCTGTCAGCTGAAGCTGTCTGGAAATCTCCTCGTGTAGTGAAACGGGCCTTGGATTTAACGTTCTCCGTCTCCGCTTCATGAGATCTTTTTCCTGCAGCACTGTTGACATTCTCAGGTTGTTGTTGTGGGTCCAGCTGCTGTAGCATTTGGTCAGTGTCACATCAAAGATGGTAGAGGGGAGAGCAAAGGTAGTAGAGGGGAGAGCAGGAGTCCAGGTCAGCCTCGGCTTTCCGGGCCGACAAAGCAGCCTGTAATTAAACATAAAGAGAAAAAACAAAAACAAAACAAAAACAGACAAACAGGAGAATGATGTTGTTTTGGCTGTGTTATTCAGAGAGGGGCCAGGCCCTGTGTCAGCCTTCTCCCCCCCTTTTTTTTGTTTTTTCTCACTATATAATCAACTCCTAACCCACCAAGTTGACAGGACAACACAGGTACACGTTAAAATTCTTAAGATCATGTTTAATAATTCAAAAAAGGAATTTTATTTCATTCAATAATCACTTATATTAATCAATCAGAAGAAAACATGTCACAATTTGACTCTTTTAACCACTAAATTTGTCATCACTGGTTTGTGATTTACCAGTGTCTTTCTTTTTGAAGTCAAGTTGTTGTCCTGCAACCCAGAGAGTTTATTTGTTAGTAGTGGATAGACTTTATCATTTAACATCAGGTGTATGTTAAGTTTCGCTGCTTTAAACTTGCTGGAAAATTTTCACGTGTTCATGAGTGTAAGCTGTTTCTTCATTGCGTGTGTGTGCGTTTGTGGGTGGGTTATTTTAACTTTTTTTTCTCCAACAAGGCATTTCTCTAATTGTGTGTGTTTTTAATTTTGTTTCCCAAATTTTGATTTCCCACCTTAAATAACAGCATTCCATGTCTTCAGCCAGGAATTTAGAGCTTACTTGTGAGATTCAGGGACACATGGTGCCAAAAACAATTCAGTGAAAAACTTGCCTGAAAATTTCCAGTGATGGTAACCGATAACTGGAGGAGAAGATGTCCTTTAAGCTTCTTTTTCGGGTGGGGACAAAGTGATAGGTCAACCTGTAAAATTTTGAGCCAGAGCTTGGCCTGTGTGTCGTCCCAATTTTGTTAATCTATCCTTTTGCTGCTGTACTCAGGTCTCCTGGTTGAGAGAAATCCACCTGTATTAAGAGACTAAAACATTCATTTACTATTTTTCTTACAACATCCATTTGGTTCATCTGCCTAGATTTTACTCTCTCTCTCTCTTGGTGCATAGTTCACACAGTCAGGCAGTTGCCTTTTATGGGCATGCAAGTTTCTGGTCACTTACCCCCAGCAGCTGCGAAGCCGTCTCTCCAATATCAAAACTCAGCCAAACATTAAACATTCACCGTAGTCATTTAAAACTTTATTTATAATATTATAATCAGCAAAATCAGCGTTTTAATTACAGGCATGTATCATTGTTTGCAAATCATACATATATAAAACTCAATAACACGCTAAACAGGAAGTCCTCTGTGGGCTTCACAACAGCCACCTCATTTGCATGTTCACACACTATCTAAAAATAGCTCGCAGCGCTGCAGCGCACTGTCGTCACACACACAGCCTCGTTTCACACTCAACTTTCTATTATTTTACAAAGACGTCTTATATTTACAATCCCTCTCAGGCCTGAAAGTTTTAGCGCCTACACAATTTTGACAAATTTAAAATAACGGGTCCAACCGAAGAAAGTCCAACTTTTTTGTAATCAATTAACCAGTATCAGACTCTAACTGTATCTGGCCTCATCTCTAAAATCCCTAACTCAATTTACAGTGCCCAAAAAAGCGCAGATACCGTTCAACACGGTAAGTGGTGCAACCACTAGTTATTCTGGAGTGCCCCAAGCTCCACAGTGACCAACTGACTATCCCTCAAAGAGGACAAGGCCTAGGCGTCCCTGGCCTTGGCAAGCGTTACCTCTGAGCACTGCGCCTCCTAGTGGACTCTAACCACCGTTCTCACAAAATTTATAATACTTTTAAATAACAGACAACACCCAAAAACAAGAGTATGACTGAGGCAGATGCAACGTTATGGACAATGGAGACTCTAACTCGCAACATGGCCAACACAGATGCAATCTTTAGACCAATGGAGACTCTAACTCAGTATTATTTTCCTTTACCTTGGGACTCTAACCCAGTATTATTACCTTTACCTGAGACTCTAACTCAGTATTATTACCTTTACCTGAGACTCTAACTCAGTATTGTTACCTTTGCCTGAGACTCTAACTCAGTATTGTTACCTTTACCTGAGACTCTAACTCAATATTATTACTTTTAACCTTACTTCAAATTTCAACACTCATGAGATTTTTTCCTCAAAATCAAAACAGACACTCACCGGCAACTTTTACTGAATAGACATTTAATTTCATCGTCCAATTCAGCACACTTCGGATAAAATCAACAGGCCTGTGCCTACCTCTTTTATAAGGCGCCTGTCCACTCAGTTCGATTGCCGGATAATGTCTGCCCGTCTGACCACCTCGGACCGTCCAAGCCTCCAAAACCTCCACCCCAATACCACAGGACGAGCCCCCAAAACTGTTACGGATTCAAATATTGGGAATGGATACAGGAGGAAAACCCAAAATAACAACACTGGTCCGGCCGGGTCAAGTCAAACGATGATTTAATGAACACACGCGTGGGAGATGGACACCATACAGCAGACAGCATCAGATCTCAAAATGGTGGAGCCTTGATCAAACTCTTATAGCCTCTAGTGGCCCCCACCTAATCATAAAAGCCTAAACATTCACATTCTTTCTCACACACAGCGCCTAAGCTACGACCTTGGCTCCCTGTTTATCTGCTCCTGGTGAGATGGGGCAGTATGCTCTGTTCTCTTCTAACCAGACAAATAAGACAATGACTTTCTGTGAACAATATTTCTTATAACTCAGCAGTATAATGCATCATAATACAATATCATTCATTCACAATAAATCAGCAGTCTAATGTAATGCAAATCAGTTTACCAAATGTAATAGTTATCACCTTCTTCTAATTCAGGAGAATAATGCAAACTAAAACTACATAATAATTCACAATCTTTAATTAGGGGTCTAACATGGCATAAAATAATATCATAATCCGACAGTAGGTAACAGTCGTCTTGATGTAAATGTTTCCTTAGGAATCCAGCAATGCACCTGGACCAAGTAGACCTGCCATCTCCATACCGCTCGGAAGGCCTTCTTACACATATCATTTAGCTGACTGGTTTTGATATACAGTCAGGTTCATAAATATTTGGATACAGACACATTGTCTAATGTTGCTTCTGTACATTACCAGAATGAATTAAAAGTGAAACGACTCCAATGCAGTTGAAGTGCAGACTTTAAGTTTTAATTCAATGAGTTGGACGAAATGATTGCATAAAAATGTGAGGGGAAAAAAAGTAATTTGTAAACACAATCCTATCATTTCAGCGGCTCTAAAGTAATTAGACAAATTAAATAACTGAAAATAAAACGATCATTTCTATTTCTATTATTCAAAACCTTTTGTTGGCAATGACAGCCTGAAGTCTTGAAGTCATGGACACCACCAGATGCTGGCATTCCTCCTTACTAAGGCTCTGCCAGGCCTTTACTGCATTGGCTTTCAGTTGCTGTTTGTTTGTGGGCCTTTCTTTCCTAAATTTAGTCTTCAACAAGTGAAATGTATGCTCTATTGTGTTAAAATCCAGTGACTGACTTGGCCATTCAAGAATATTCTATTTCTTTACTTTAATAAAGTCATGGGGTGCTTGGACTGTATGTTTTGGGTCATCGTCCATCTTTATTATTAAATGCTGCCCAATCAATGTGACTACTTTTAGCTGGACTTAAGCAGACAGACAAGTATGTCTCTGAACGCATTCGGCTGCTTCAGTCCTGTGTCACATATTCAGTAAACACTACCAGTGCCACTGGCAGCCATGCATGCCCAAACCATCACACTGCCTCTGCCATGTTTTACAGATGATGTGGTATGCTTGGGATCACGAGTCGTTCCATACCTTCTCTATACTTTTTTTCTTGCCATCATTCTGGTAGTGGTCGATCTTGGTTTTATCTGTCCAAAGAATGTTTTTCCAAAATTTTGCTGGCTTTTACTAGATGTTTTTTTTGTTTTGTTTTTTTGTTAAGTCCATTCTAGCCTTTCTATTCTTGAGGCTTATGAGTGGCTTGCACCTTGCAGTGAACCCTCTGTATTAGGGCTGTTCGATATGACAATATGAAAACATCTATCATTTCATATTATACGCTATCATTTGTTCTGTGGTGTTGCAAAATAAATTTTATGTCAATATTTTTCATTGTTTTGATGGTAAGTAGTGGCTATATGAATTTCTTAATTTTCTTTCTGTTATGTTCTCTTTGACCGCATGTTGTCTGTTCGCAGTAAAATTTTCAAAATGCAAACACTACGTCTCAAATCAATTCCAGGCCTTTTATCTGCTTAATTGGTAATGACATCATCATTTCAATATGGATACCCTAAATTAAAGCTGAGTCTGCACATCATGTTCATGATATAATTATGATTGGAAAATGTTTCAGTAAACGGGCAACAAAATAAAACTTGTTATGGTCCAAATACACACTGACCTAACTGCAGGCCTTTTCTACTCTAATTGAGTGCTCAAAGCACTTTATACAACAGATCTCATTTACCCATTCACAGGCACAGATTAATACAAGCACTTTTTCTGTCCAACATTCACACACAGTCATACTCAGATAAACCCATTGGGAGCTGTAGATTAGAGCACCTGGGGACTGAATCACCAATTTGACCAATAATCACCGAATGCTAATCTACAAGATACAAAAGGTTCAGTTTTCTGTGTAATGGGTAGACAATAGTAAGATGGTCTGAGTCTACAGTTTGTTTGTTTTTTGTTGTTGTTTTTGTTTTTTAATGAACAGATAACAGAAACACTACGGATGTATTGTAATGCATAGGTGTCTATCTGTATCTGTGTTTGAATTCATTTCAGGTTCCTCTCCCATCAGTTCCTCAAGCTCATACTATGCGCTCACATTTTGTGAGAAAAAACAAGACCTGCAAACACTATACAAAAGATGTTGTGTGCTTGCCCTTGTCTTCAGCATCAACGTTTCTCATACCGAGAGGAGATTCAAGAGCAAAACTAGCACAAGATGGCCTTATTGGGAAGATCTCCTTTACATCTGACTGGTCTGAAGCACAACTTAGAGAAGAAATAGCAGCAATCTTCAGAAGAACATTTGCACTGTCAACTGGCCAGACATTCCCTTTTGAGTATTTGAGTACAATTAGAGGATGTAAACGACTAATGAAACCAAATGTTTCTAGCAGTTTTCTTTGGGATGGCCAAGAAGTTGGCTCGATTTGTTCCACCACCTGCCTCTATATAATGAAGAAGGGGTGTATTAAAAGACCCAAAGCAGCTGCCCATTAATGAGGGCACATTAACGACATTGCTTTTGGCTGTTTTCACCAATGTCTTGTTCTGCTGGCTGAGGCCACCTACAACACACCAGGGCCAGTGCTGCTGGCCGAGGCTAACTACACCACACCAGGCCCTGTGCTGGTTCCTGAGGCCATCTTCAAAAATCCAGGGCCTGTGCTGCTGGATAAATGCTAAACTGAGTCTTTGGGTTAGGGTATTAGGCAAGCATGCAGGTAGGGTTATAGGATTGTGTTCGTGACTTCAGGTACTGGCCACCTCATCACTTGATTCCATAAATTGACACATTGTGCTGTGGGCAGCAGCTTACGGCCATACCACCCTGAGCACGCCTGACCTCGTCTGATCTCGGAAGCTAAGCAGGGCTGGGCTTGGTTAGTACTTGGATGGGAGACTGCCTGGGAATACCTGGTGCTGTAAGCCTTTCATTTTCATGTCATTGAACTGAATGAATTGAAATAAGTAAAGTGAAGTTCTGGCTTGATAAAAACAAATTATCATTAAATTTGAATGAAACTAAAATGATGTTATTTGGAAATAGTACTTTAAATACAATGCTAAGATTAAACTAAATGGTGTTGATATTGAAAGAGTCAGGGAAAATAAATTTCTGGGGGTAATAATAGATGAAAAACTGGAGTGTATTACACTATTAGTACATCTCAGAGACACCTTCTTTCTCAAGAAGTCACATGAAGAGTAACAGATTACATCTCTTACTGTGTCCGACCAAACAACTGCTGTGGAAAGTAAGTTATTAGCAGTTTTTTAACTACACCCGTAAATGAACGTTTGACTGAATGCTGATAAGTGAATACTGAGAATTTAGGAGGAAATGTTTTCAAATTTTCCTGCAGAGAATCTGATTAAAATGTTTTTTGCACTCAGCGAGCAAGAATCAGTTTGATCAGTGACTTTTTTCAGCCAGTAACCTTTAAGGTCACACATCCGCTGTAATATTATAATTTGCTGTTCTTTTTTTAATACACCTTTATGGAGAAGAAAAACATCTGGATGTCCTGATGCCAGATGCTTTTCTTTCCAAGCTCCTTATGTAGCTGAGCTATAATGTACTGAGTGAGTCATAGTGAACTTTCTCAAATGTGCATTGTATAGATTTTATTTTTTTATTATTTAGATGGAATTTTTGTAATACTAAGGTTCCACATGTAATCCCCATAACTGACCACTTCCTCCTTTCATTTAACCTCACTCTCTGCTGCTCTTCTACCAAGCCAACCCGTCTCATCTCGTTCCGCAACATCAACAACATTGATATGGACATTCTCACTACCAGTTTGGACAATGTTCAGATTCCGGACTTCTATTCTACTCCTGATGATTTCTTGTTATATTATAATAATTGTCTACGCATTGTCCTTGATTCTCTGGCTCCTGCAAAAACCCACTCTGTTTCCTTTGCTCCCTGGTTTACCTCTGACCTCCGAGCTTTGAAGGCCAAAGCTCGGCAGCTAGAGCGTAAATATAAGAAATCTGCTTTAACTGTTGACGCAGAAATCTATAAATACCATGTACTTCAGTATAAAGACTCCATCAGCAAGGCCAAACAAAGCTTCTACTCTGGTATTATCAGGTCTTATTAGGGTAATGCAAGGACTCTGTTTTCAGTTCCCAACAAACTAATTCAACCCCCCAACGCTTTACCACCACACTTCTATTCCTCTGAAACCTGCAACTCCTTGATGTTGTTCTGGACTACGAAAATGAATAACATCCACCAGCAACTCAGATCAAATGTTGTGTCTACCTCCTCTCCAGAACCTTTTCTCCTTTTTGAGCCGTTTTCCACTTTTCATCTTCCCGATTTATCCGATATTTCCGAGTTCATATGTAAATCAAAACCTGCCACATGTCATCTTGACCCCATGCCTACAGGGCTTGTGAAATCCTGCCTCTCTGCTATCATTCACTCTTCTCTCACCACCGGTATCATTCCCTCCTTATTCAAGACTGATTCAAAAAACCTTCTTTAGATCCTAACAACTTTAACAACCTCCGTCCGATTTCCAATTTACCCTTCATTTCTAAAATACTCGAAAAAGTGGTTGCAGCTCAACTTCATGTACGCCTGGTTAATAATATAATTTACGAGAGATTTCAATCTGGTTTTCGCTCATGTCACAGTACAGAAACTGCTTTATTTAAAGTCGCTAACGATCTTCTAATCGGAGCTGACTCTGGCCTTCTCACCATTCTCGTCCTTTTAGATCTGAGTTCAGCCTTCGACACCATCTCTCACTCTGTACTTCTAAGCAGACTTTCCTCTCTCAGCATCTCCGACACACCCCTCGCCTGGTTTCAATCATATCTCCTCGACCGCTCCCAGTTTATTCAACTAAGATCATTCCGCTCTCGTCTATTGCCCGTCACCTCTGGTGTACCTCAAGGCTCAGTTTTAGGCCCTCTTCATAACATACATCCTCCCTCTAGGTACCATTTTCTGCATATTTGATCTTCAGTTTCACTGTTTTGCTGATGACACCCAGTTATATCTCTCTTGCAAACCTGATTCCTCCCTCCCACCTTCCTCCCTTTCAGAATGTCTATCCGAGTTAAAATCCTGGTTTATCTCTAATTTTCTCAAGCTCAACGAGGATAAAACTGAGATCCTTCTTATTGGTACCAAATCCAACCTTTTGAAGGTGAACCATTTCTCACTCACCATCGATAACTCGACAGTTTTCCCTTCACCTCAGGTTAAGAGCCTTGGTGTCATCCTAGACAGTTCACTATCCTATAAATCTCACATCAATAATCTCACCCGTTCTGCCTACTTCCATCTACGCAACATTAACAGATTGCTTCCTTCTCTTTCCACCCAGTCTACGTCCATTCTTGTCCACAGTCTTGTAACCTCCTGTATTGACTACTGCAATTCTCTTTTGCATGGTCTCCCCCAAAAATTCCCCCATAAGCTTCAACTGGTTCAGAACTCTGCTGCTCGCATTATCATCAGAACCCCTCCTACCAGCACATCACCCCTGTTCTTCAGGAACTTCACTGGCTCCCTGTGAAATTCCGGATAATATTCAAACTTCTGCTCACCTTTAAGGCCCTTCATAACCTCGCTCCTCCTTACCTTTCTTACCTGTTAAGCAGTACCTGTTCTGCCCGTTCACTTTGATCTTCTTCTATCCAGCTTGCTGTACCTTCTTTCCGCCTCACCACCATGGGAAGCAGAGCTTTCAGCTGCTCTGCTCCCACACTGTGGAGCTCTCTACCCCCAAATATAAGAAACATTGGTTCTCTCCCCCAGTTTAAATCCCAACTCAAAACCCATCTGTTCAAATCTGCATATTCACTGTGAATCCATTGTTAGTTAATTTTATCCTGTGCTTTTTGTTTTATTGTTCTTATTTTGACATTGTTTTATTATGTTTTGATCCTATTGTAAAGTGTCCTTGGGTGACTTGAAAGGCGCTCATAAATAAAATTTATTATTATTATTATTAATATCAGTACAATCCAAAGATTGCCACAACCTCCATATTATATTCTTCACGGTCATTACAAATTAAATACTTGGGATAGTTCTCTTGTCCAGCCCCACGTTTTATAACACTGTTCAGTATTTCCCATAAACTTTTAATATTATTTCTTTTTATACCTAATTGCTTCTTATGGTATTCCTTTTCACTACATTTAAGTATATTAATTGACTTGGATTTTTTTTATATCTTTTGTATCTGATTTCAGCATCTTCAGTTCTCTTTCTTAAGAAATCTCTGTATAGAATATTTTTCTTTATAGATGCATTTTGCAGACATTTTCTTATCCTTGGACAGCCCATATATTTATGTTTCCTACTATATTGCTTTATTGGATTTTGGATTTTATTTCAGTTTCACACTTTTTTGCATTAAATCTTGTCCAAATACAACACGTGCCTGTTCCTTGCCTGCAAGAGAGAGTTTAGCTGGCTGTGAATCTCAATATAGGACACTGGGTCACATTGGGTGCAACAGTACAGTGAAATCATAGCCCTCTGCGAGGGACGTCGAGTGACAGTTCTACTCCAACATGGAGAAATCACAGGCTGAAGGTCAAAACGACGAGGAAACAAGGTCCACTCACTCAAGAAGGTCCTCAAAGTCTTCAGGAAAACTGATTGTTAGATCATCTGCAGCATGTTCAAGCAGGTCATCAGCATCAACCCGAGCCAGTATGGCAGCAGCGCGGGCACAAGCAGAAGCTCAAGCAGCAAAAGCCAGATTAGCTTACGCTGAGAAGGAGATGAACATTAAAGTAGAAAAGGCCCGCCTAGAAGCAACTCTGGATGTAATCAACCTCCAAAAGGAAGCAGATGCAGCCTTGGCTAAAGCAGAGCTAATGGAGTCAGCAGCAGCTCAATTTGACAAAGCTGAATCAGGAGAAGAGTGGCCATTGTCACCCCTACAAGTAACCCCAGAGCAAAAAGTGAGTGAATACATAAATAAACACAGCCACACTGACCTGGCTCCAGACATTACATCTCACCATGACAACAGTAAATATCAGAATGAACAATCCAAACAACCAGTAATGTACACACCTCTTTGTCCCAAACAAGAGCCAGTGCAGCACTCATTCATGCCACAAGATGGGGCAGAGAGACGACTACAAAGAGATGTAAGTCCACAGACTCTCCACGGATATGTGAAGAATGAAGGGACCCTGCAGCGAAACGGAGAGCCCATCCTCTGACTGAGTGCCTGTTTTCACAGTCTGACCACCTGTGAAGGTAACGTGCTAACATGGCTAACGCTAGCATCACCGCACATAGCCCCATTATTTCAAGGTCATCTTAGTTTATGAAGGTTTTACGTCGCAGCTGTACGAGCTAGCTACGTGTTTTGTAAGCTGCTGTGCTCTTCACAAATAAAGCTGGAAGCAGCTCAGACTAGTAGAACCAGCACTGAGGCCTGTTACATTTATACAGTGTTAGAGCAACGGCTGCAGCCTACAGCCTTTAAACTAGCGATTAAAATGCTGACAGTAAACTCGTCAGTCCAGATGTTACCACATTACTTTGTGATACTTAGAGTTAAAACAACTGAGACAGGCTGATTAAAATAACAGCTTTCAGTTCTCTCATTCCTTATATAAAGACTGGAGATCACACTACTGATTTCAGTTCATTTAATATGTGAGTGCACAGATTCATTCTCAGCTGGACATAAATGATGATCAAAGGTTGTATATATGACGAATTCATCAAATCCCAGCCTGTAACACAGTGCGCTGAATCTTAGCTTTGAATGTCCAGTATATTCTAATCAGTGCAATTTAAGCATTCACTGAACCTAAAGTATCTATGTCATAGGTGGATTCACAGGTGGTAAGTTTAACACAGAAGGGAAACCCTTCTGACGGGAAGAGCAGTGGAGCAGCCAAGGGAAGTAGTAAATATAAACACAAGTTGCTAAAACTATAATTTATTTTTAAAGAAAGCGCTAAAATACTCTGGCCAGGCAGGAACATGAAGTTAAAAACATTAAAAGTAATTAAAACTATACAGCCAAAATGCAATGGCCTCAGCCATGAAGGTCAAGTCCCATAAAAGTCCAAACGGTGCAGAAACCAACAGGATCGTCGCCGCCCTGTCTGCCTCTTCATTCTGGTGCCAACTAAGAAAGGAGAGAGGGCCAGCAGCAGTCACCATTCTTAGATTCCACTGGAATGTGTGTGTGTGTGTGAGTGTGTGTCTGTGTGTGTGTGTGTGTGTGTGTGTGTAGGTGTGTGTGTGTGTGTGTGTGTGTGTGTGTGTGTGTGTGTGTGTGTGTGTATATATATATATACACACACACACACACATGAATGAATCATTTAGCTTCAGCAGCATTTCTATTCATCTTATGAATTCCAGTCTAATGTCAATTCACTGTTTGAGTTTGGTCTTAAACTCCAGAGAATACCACCTGGTTCAACAATCTTTTTATCTTATTATTTGCTAAACGGTTTTCTTCTGAGAGATGCTCCTGAGGCTGAAATTGAGCCCAGAGAAACAACAACAAAGTTTGTCTGTGAAGGTTCTCAGTCATCCAGGTCATCATAGTCAAAGGAGCTTGCAAAGAAAAGCGTCTGGACTTCTTTAAGTTGCTTGAAGACGTTTCACCTTCATCCGAGAAGCTTCTTCAGTTCTAAGGTCAAATGGTGGAGAGTCCCAGATATAAACCTAGTGGGAGTTTCCCCCCACAGAGGGACAAAAGGACCCCCTGATGATCCTCTAACCTGAGCCAAGGTGTGAAACTGGGTGTGGGTCCCAATCAGCCAGAGTTTCAGGTGAGTTCATTGTGAAACCTGGCCCCACCTTATCATGCGAATTCCTGAGGTCAGAGGGCCCAGGATGTGAGTGGGCGTTAAGGCGTCTGGGGAGGGAACTCAAAACTGGATTATAGATGGCAGACAGTTGGTGTCGTAAACCACCGCCTCTGTTCAAAGATGGTCGCTCACAGTGGACATAGATGCTTCTTTCACTCCTCTTTCAAACCATCTGTCCTCTCTGTCCAAAATGTGAACATTGGCGTCCTCAAAAGAGTGACCTTTGACCTTAAGATGCAGATGGACAGCTGAGTCTTGTCCTGTGGAGGTGGCTTTTCTATGTTGTGCCATGTGCTTGTGAAGTGGCTGTTTGGTCATTGGAGAGACCAAACAGCCACTTCACAAGCGCATATATATAAGATATATATATATATATGTATGTATGTATAACTGTTTAACTTTCACTGAACCAGAAAATTATGACTCTAGAGATAAAATCTCTTTTGCAAGAGTCTTGACCTCAGCATGCTGCTTACATGCTTTTTACCCTTTCAGGAAAAAGGCTAAAATGTTAAAATGTTTTTTAGTATGTGTAGGAATTTATACCAAATCTACACAAAATTGAGGTCATTTGTTGCAGAGAAACGATTGATGGACAGATGTGGAGGATATGTGGGAGGAAACGGGCATCAAACCACTGAAGTAAACATGTTTTCAGAGATAATAAAGAACTGCGTGTTGGAAAGTGTACAAAACACTTTCCCACACGCAACATGTGTGAGAGAGAGAGTATCAGATTATAAAGTCAAAGAAAAAACAACTTTAACATGAAAACAGATTGCTGAGCATCCACACTTCTCAAATCAGTAGTAAATGGCCTGTATTTGTGTAGCGCTTTACTCGTCCCTAAGGACCCCAAAGCGCTTTACACATTCAGTCATCCACCCATTCACACACTGGTGATGGCTGCTGGACACTGGTGTTGGACACCAGTCCAGTTGGCAGTAATAAGGATTATTTTCTGTAAAAGAATATCGACATGTGAATTAGATTAGTTTGATGCTGCCAACACTTTCATGTAACTGCGCTGCTGGTTTAACTCAACTAACGGAAAGATATCCTGGATATGCTGACTTTGCTCCATGGTGTACAGGACTCTGAGACAGCAGCTGGACTGCCTGTTTAGCCTCATGATTAATGTCCACAATGAAAATATTAGTCGAACATCGTGAAGCCTGTATAGGTTTAACAGTGTCGAACAAGCCTGGTACAGTTAAACCTGAGAGTTACTATATGGTGGGAACACCAATATTATCTCTTTTAATGAAGTTTACACGTGTATACACAGGTCACACTGATTATTGAACAGAAAACACAAAGATCAGGTGTTAATCTGATTTATTTAATCTCTCTCCTCCTTTTTAATATTAGCTATAATTCAGAAATGGCGACTGAAACAAGTAGATATAATGAATGAAGCCGGTGTACCGTCAGCTGGGGTTATGACAGTTGTGTACCGGCTCTATCACACGCTTTGCTGTGAGACAGACATCCAGGAAATCCACAAAATCAGCACTTCTGCAAAGAGGCTCTATCTTAAAAAAACGCTACATCCTCGGCTAAAAAAATATTAAAAGTGTATTTGGTGACACACAAACAGAGTACTTCAAAGCACAGTTCAGTTATTTTCTACATGTTCATAGTTGTTGTTGTTGAGAAACGCCCACTGAAGGAATGGCCACCAGCCCAAAGCAATGGTTTTGACTCAAACAGCGTTAACCCCGCCCCCTGAGTTTGATGGGTGATGCTGACAGATAAAAATAAATGAAGAACACAGCTGCAGGGTCAGGAGTGCCTAAATGAATTAAATAAATACATCATCAAATAATTAATTAAGTGTTTCAATATAAATAAATAATTTATTAAGTGTTTTAAATGACATGAATGGGCATTTAATTAATTACTGCCACATTTAATTCATTATTAATGTGTATGAATTAATCCATTTTGTCACTCCTGACCCTCCATACTCTTGATCCCTGCATCAGCACTTTGGGGGCATTTAGCCCTAAGAACTAATACTTAGTAAAGCAAAATACACCAAACTCATAATTTAGTAAAGGGGGAGGAGCTACGGAGAATGAGCCTTATCAGTGTGGAGTCCATGCAGTTCTGGCTGGGAAACCCCACACATGCGACATGTACTATCGGTGTCCCACTGATGCCCCACTACAACAGTGACATGTGGAACCTTAGTATTACAAAAATTCCATCTAAATAATAAAAAAATAAAATCTATACAATGCACATTTGAGAAAGTTCACTATGACTCACTCAGTACATTATAGCTCAGCTACATAAGGAGCTTGGAAAGAAAAGCATCTGGCATCAGGACATCCAGATGTTTTTCTTCTCTACAAAGGTGTATTAAAAAAACTGAGCCTTGGGGTACACCACAAGCAATGTCCATACATAAGGAGCAACCACCATTTAATTTCACAAGTAGTCATGATTTTGCAAATATTCCACCTTGTAGTGCAGTTTGCACAAATTGTTTTAAAAATGCACTCAGCCTACAAACATTACTGATGAGTCAAGATCTGCACAAACTGACAGAAACACTAAAGCAGCTACACATTTTATTCTTATTGTCATGTATGTCCTATTTATCAGGTGACAGAAGAACCAACACAAAGCTCAGAGAGTAATGGTGATACAAGATCACAGGTGAAATTGGATGATGACTTGGTGGTTCATGTAGGCAAGTATATTTCTCCCTTTTGTTAATCTTTTTTTTTGTCTTTAGCAAAGACAAAAAGGGGGAAAAAAGAAACGGGGCAGGGTTCGGTGGTGGAATCATCCATCCCCACCAATGCCAAAACCAAATCTACGCCCTTGGATTACAGATTACATGCCCCAACATGTATTTGTAACGTAATCCGTTACGTTACTCAATGAGAGTAACATATTCTGAATACTTTGGATTACTTAATATATTATCATGCTGTTTACAACTATATGAATGTACTATTGCTGTGTGATTTATTACTATTACTGTAGGCTACTCACCATACCAACACCAACTAGATTTTTAAATCTTAATATAAATGAGTAACAGTAGGTGGACATTAGGTAAGGCTGCACTTTTAGCAGTGATCTCATATAGAAAACTATTCCGCGCGTATATAAAACAGGTCCGCGGCTCTGAACCGTAGTAAAGGGACCTCTGGCTAATACGTCGGGTTCTGTGTCGGCTCGTAGCTGAAAACTAGCTTTACTTTGTTGTCTGGGTCAACTTTGCTAGCAGAGACAGAGAGAGGCGTTGAAAGGCTGCTCCAACAGAACTTATTGTTTCAGAGGAAAACACGAACACGGTGTACAGTCGACTCTTCATAGCTTACTTACAGCTGGGCTACACTGCCCATGAGGCTACATTCTTTAGGGCTATGCCTGGAACAGTCTGCCTGTTGCTTTTATATTAAATAATTTTTGAACAATAATTGAAAAAAAAATTTCTCCACGTCATTATGTGGGCTGCAAGTAGGGTGACATGGGCCGCGAGATTGAGACACCGCCATTAGAGCCTCTTAATGCGTGTTTTTTTGGGGGTTTCTGTCGGCATGGAATTACCAAAAACAGAGAGGGCATAGCCGAACATATGAAACAGGAAAAGACGGCCGTGTAATCCCTTTATTTCAAAAAAGTAACTGTATTCTGAATACCACCATTTTAAATGGTAACTGTAACGGAATACAGTTACTCATATTTTCTATTTTAATACGTAACTTCGGTACATGTATTCTGTTACTCCCCAACACTGAAAATAAATAAAAGAACATTGAAGTTCTTGAGATGTTCAGTGCAATAACACACAAGCTAATCCAAAAGTTAACAGCTCACATCATGACTTATGACCTCAAAGTCTGCCTGGATCTAAATGAGGGAACCATGCGGACCTCATCAGTACAGGGCCTGCTGCAGCACACAAACTAATTTATATATATATACACACACATATATATAGATATAAAAATATAAATTTGTTATATTCTTATTTATTTTTTAATTACCTCTTCATCTGCTTTCAGCTGCACAAACTCAAGTCTCACATATCAGTGACAAACCACAGTTGTGCTGTTGGAGCATCCACAGCCTCTGTGTGAGTGCACTGCAACATCATGACATGAAGAACACTGGACACTTGAACCCGCTTTCAGTCTAACTTTAACTTTTTATCGCCAATAGACAAGTTGGCAAAATGTAACACTCAGAACATGGAGTCAACAAATAATACTAAAATGTTTAATTATTACTACATTACCTTTGACTAAAACTCTTGTTTGCGAGCAGCTTATTGATCTTGATAAAGACGTGCTGCTTACTTGTGTAAAAACAGTGAAATATAAAAAGTGTTTACTAATTTGTACCAACGTGAGAGAGAAATGGATCTGAAACCACTGAAACCAGAGTGTTTGCAGACACACAGATAATGAAGACATGCTGCTCGGAAATGCTAGATACAGATAAAGATGGAGTGTGTGTGTGTGTGTGTGTGTGTGTGTGTGTGTGTGTGTGTGTGTGTGTGTGTGTGTGTACTGAGCCAAGATTGCAAAACTGCCTAACTGCCTTCGTCTTCCTCCCATTAGGTTCTACATGGATGACATGACCATCATTACAACAACAGAACCATGTACTAGGCCAAGGGCGTAGATTTGGCATGGACAGAGGGGGCATGGCCCCACCAATAATTTGATTTCTTCAAGTAAAGAAAAACAAACGCGATAGAAAGAAAAAAACAATCTGTCAACGTCTCGTTCAACCAGCGGTGAAGAAAGATTTAAATTACGTTCTCTACCTCATGTGACAAATATGGCCAATGTGATTGGCTGTGCCTTTCAGGGAGCTCTGTTTAGTTTGAGCAGCAGCAAGCCTGCACTGTGAGGACCTGCAAGTAGGAGAGGAGGATGGCAGCAAAAAGGAAGAACCTGGAAATGAAACAAACACACTGAGCCAGAGACAAAAAATACAGGGAGCAAAAGCCCAAAACAGAACAAAACAACAGCACTGCGGCCCAGCAACAGTCCAAAAGAAAACAGACAAAAAGCCCATGAAAGGCGCAGAGGCCCAGGCAACAGTCTCGAAAAGGTTCAGGAGGCCGGCCCGGAGGCTGACGGCACAACAGTCCAAACCCGGGCAGTTCAGGGGGGCGGCCCGGAGGCAGGCGGCCCAAGAGCCAAGAGGACAGTTCAGGGGGCCGGGCAGGCGGGAGGCACCGGCGGCGACGGAGCAGGTCAGGAGGCCGGCCGGGCGGGAGGCACCGGCGGCGACGTAGTGCAGCGGGCCGTGCAGGACGAGCAGGCCAGACAGGACGTGCAGGACGAGCAGGACGTGCAGGATGAGCAGGACGAGCAGGACGTGCAGGACCAGACGGCATGGGGACCTCAGGCGCAGACGAAGCTAGACGGAGCGAGGCAGGACCAGGCGACGCCGTAGGCGAAGACACGGAGGCCGGACCAGACGAGGGCGAAGACTCGGAGGCTGGACCAGACGAGGGTGGCGCTGCAGGCGACGGCGTGGGAGCCGCAAGTGGTGGCGCTGCAGGCAACGGCGTGGGAGCCGCAGGTGGTGGCGCTGCAGGCAACGGCGTGGGAGCCGCAGGTGGTGGCTGGACGGGCCCCTCGGACCCCCCAGCGGAGGCAGACGAAGGCTGGACGGGCCCCTCGGACCCCCCAGCGGAGGCAGACGAAGGCTGGACGGGCCCCTCGGACCCCCCAGCGGAGGCAGGCGAAGGCTGGACGGGCCCCTCGGACCCTCCAGCGGAGGCAGGCGAAGGCTGGACGGGCCCCTCGGACCCTCCAGCAGGAACAGGCAGTGGAGTAAATGACTGAGGTGAGAACTGAGCAGGTGACTGAGCTGATAGGTGAGCTAAAGTCTGAGCTACGGAGAGAAGTTTAATATGTATCGACTGTTGTAAAGAT
>NC_142117.1:41687500-41692500 GCF_056152115.1 Neolamprologus brichardi | reverse complement strand
CAACAGAACTTATTGTTTCAGAGGAAAACACGAACACGGTGTACAGTCGAGTCTTAATAGCTTACTTACAGCTGGGCTCGTCAGGCTCTCTTCTTGGCTGCAGTGGTTATTATTATATTTACATGCTTCCAGCTCCCGTTTCTGCTCGATGACAGCTCGTACTTTTCCTTTTTCTCCCTCCCTCGCTCACAGACACATAACGTGTATGGCAGTCCATTCTCCCTGCAGCACAGACTACACTGCCCATGATGCTACATTCTTTAGAGCTATACCTGTAGCATTCTGCCTGTTAGCTTAGCACAACAACAACAAAAAGGCCTCTCTCACCCAGGAAACACAGAGAGAGAGAGCGTCACCCTGTAACCATGGCAACCGTAACGCTGCCTGGAACAACAGAACGTAGCTGTCAAACAAAACCCAAACAGTCCTGACCCGCCACAATATGAAACAGGGAAGTACCGCCGTGTAATCCATTTATTTCAACAAAGTAACTGTATTCTAAATACCACCTTTTTAAACGGTAACTGTAACGGAATACAGTTACTCATATTTTGTATTTTAAATACGTAACGGCGGTACATGTATTCCGTTACTCCCCAACACTGCACACAAGTATATATCACAATGTCAGCAGGAGACCGAGGCCCTGTACAGGCTCTTGGTAAATGCATTGTGGAAATTAATGACTGGTTGTGCCACAATTTTCTCCAGCTAAACAAAAACAAAACGGAGGTAATAGTCTTTGCAGCCAAAGAAAAACGATCACAGGTCGCCACAGAACTTCAATCTATACACCTAAAAACCACAAACCAGGTGAGAAATTTGGGTGTAGTGATGGACATAGACCTAAATTTGTAAAAACACATTAAGACAATAACAAAGTCAGCTTACTATCACCTCAAGAATATATCAAGGATAAAAGATCTGCTGTCTCAACAGGACCTGGAAAAACTAGTCCATGCATTCATCTTTAGTAGGCTTGATTACTGTAACAGCATCTTTACAGGTCTACCTAAAAATCAGTCAGACAACTACAGCTCATTCAGAGCTCTGCTGCTCGAGTCCTCACTAAGACCAAACAAGTGGACCACATCAGTCCAGCTCTGAGGTCTTTACACTGGCTGCCTGTCCGTCAGAGGATAGACTTTAAAGTTCTGATGCTGGTCTATGAAGCTCTGAATGGTTTAGGACCAAAATACATCAGTGACCTCCTGACCCAGTATGAACCTTCCAGATCCCTCAGGTCATCTGGATCCGGTCTTTTATCAGTTCCCAGAGTCAGAACCAGACACGGAGAAGCTGCATTCAGCTTTTATGCTCCTTATATCTGGAACAAACTCCCAGAAAGCCTCAGATCAGCTGAAACACTCAGTTTATTTAAATCCAGGTTGAAGACTCACCTGTTCTCAGCTGCATTTGAATAAAGCACCAAATCCACACTGTTTTACTTTTAAGCTTAAATTCTAAAACTTACATTTTATCTACTGTTCCTTTCTTTTCTTTTTTTAATGCTTTTTATTTGTTTTTATTTTTTAATGTCTCTGTAAAGCACTTTGAATCACCATGTTGATGAATTGTGCTATATAAATAAACTTGCCTTGTCTTACACTATTAGTACATCTCAAAGATACTTTCTTTCTCAGGAAGTCACATGAAGAGTAATAGATTACATCTCTCACAGTATCAGACCAACCAGCTGCTGTGGAAAGTCTTTTTTTAGACACAGAGATAAAAATGTTTGACTGAAAGCTGATAAGTGAAAACTGAGAATTTAGAAGGAAATATTTTCATCTGAGGCTCTGATTAAACTGTCACACTAATGTTTATATTTTTTAAACAAACTTATTGATGAAGACACTCTGGTCCTGTGGAACATTTCTCACTTTGGGAAGAGAGTCCCCAAAATACATGAAGATGTGACGGGACGAGTCGTATATTCAGTAATTCATTATTCTCCTTCATTTACTCTCCATGAGCTGACCCACTCAGACTCTGGACTGTACCAAGATGTGTGCTGGACTGAGGGCAACGTGACATATGAGAGAAACATCAGCCTGACTGTGTGTAGGACAGTAAGTAAGGAAACAAGAGAATCTGACGGTCCAGTGGATCAAATATGAACTGACGCTTGATGAAGATTTCAGGACTGAAGGTTCTGGGTATCTTTTGATGAATGACAGTAGAAGGGCACATTTCCTGAAGGAGACAAACATGTCAACACTTCATGTATCGAACATAAAAATGAACACAGTATACATTTGCCTGGTGATGAACCAACAGCAATGTGTGAGCAGTCATTCTGTACATTTGACCAAACAAACAAACGTCATCTATCACTCAGTGGGAGAGACAGCTGTGCTTCAGTGTCCCATCAGTCATGACCAGCCCCCAGTTTGGAAGAAGCGGGACAAACTTTTCCAAGAAGGCAGTCCAAACTACTCGCTGGTGCTCCCATCATTGATGTTAAATGATTCAGGTTCGTACAGCTGTGAAGGTCAAACCATAAAACAATGGTACAAACTTTTTGTGTTCCCCAAATTTGGTCCACCTGCAGTAGAGGTCTTCTCAGAGGGAGATGAAGTCACTGTCAGATGCTCTGATAAGAGAGAAACAACTATGTTGTCCATTTGGTTCATGAAGTCGATCCAAACAGAAGGCAAAATTGTGAACTCTTTTATGTTTCACGATCCACATAGAATCACCGCTGAAGACAGACTGATATTCTCTAATGTCTCACTGAAACATGCAGGAGAGTACTGGTGTACAAAGATGAAATCAGGTGATGAGTGTGTGTCAGCAGAAACATTTGTTCTGATCTACAGAGAGCCCTTTGGGGTTTACTCGACCTTCTACAGAGTCAGGTGGATACTGCTCAGCAGTCTGCAGGTGATGCTTTGTGTTGTTGTGGTCTGTGTGACACAGAAAACCAGGAGAGGAGAGCAGCTTTCAGCTCAGACACACACTTAATATGCTTATAATAATAATAATAATAATAATAATAATAATAATAATAATAATAATAATAATAATAATAATACATAGAAGTGAAGAAATCAAAACAAAAACAAACAAAAATATTATTGTAGATATGAATCTGTGACCTGACTGGACGGTTCAGTCTCTTATATGATTATATATTTTAAACATTTTGCCTTTTTCTATCTTTCGACTTAATTCTTGTTTATTTCTGCTCATATTTTATTTCAGTTATAATGATTATGTGCTTTTTTGTTTTATGTGATTTGATGTTTATCCATATCTCATTCATGTATCTCTCAGAGTATCATTTTGAATATTCTTCTGTTTCTATCAGTGATCAGTTCGATCTATAATAAATGTTAGAAACCAGTTGTAAATGTATTCGTTCTTCACTCTGATGTGAATCATTATCATCTCTCTTGGAAAATGTATTTTGTTATTGTGTTTAAGAGCAGATTCATTACAGCACCATGTTCATCTGCACTATATTGTTTTCATTGTTGTGAATAAACATGATTGTCTGATACAGCAAACACTTCATAATATGGACGTTACTGCTTTGATTGTGTTTTTATATTCTCCATTTTTGTTAGGAATCATTTCTGAAATAAAAATATCTAAATCTAATTTAACAGAAGATGAGAAGATGCTGTTCCATAATTCACTGCAGCGGGCCTCCATTCATGAAAACCATTAACACAATAAATAAAGTGGCACAGATCATGCAAATGTTCATTTTAACTGTATTTTCCTATTCATGCCAAAACCTGCTGTCATATTTGGAGTTTTAACAGTTTCTAAGCTCACTGTTGAACTCTGAACATCACACTGCTGGAATAAAAACTGCTTCTTGTTGAGTTGTTGCTTTGCATGAAGAACGCACATTTATATAAAGTCAGGTGTGTTTAAGGCTCGATATAATCAGTTTGCAGTAATAATGCCCTTTGCTGATTTCCAAACAAGAAAAATGAGGAGGCTGAAGAAAAATCAACATGCTGTTTATATCACAAATAACTCTTTGGGTAGAATTTGCTGAGCAAAGGGTCTGAGGATTAGGACTCAGGTGCAGATTCATCAAGAGGAGCGTGGCATTACTACAAACTGTTCCACCCTATAAACACTAAATGCATGTGAACAGGTGACCGGCACAATGAGCTGAAGAGCACAAAACATTATTTACCTTCAGATCACGAGCCGTCCCAGTCAAAATGTGCATAAAGGACATTTTTGAAAAGCAATAAATTGTGTGCCACAGACTTCTTATTCACATTTATTTGACACATATAAGTGTAACTACAAACTCACAGGCTAAGCCATAAATTTAGCTGCAAAAATATTCCTGTTCACAACTTTCAGTTACAAAACTGACACTGTGCCTCTTCAGTAAATCCAGCAGCTTTTTAACATTAAACACTTTTTGCTGCAGATGTTAGTAAATTTGACCCAAAGTGTAACTTTTTCTTTAAATTTCCGATCTTTGTACTGAACGGATATTTTTCACACATGCGTCTCATTTAAATGACCTGCATGAAACAACAAGGTTAGATCATGTTGTGGTGAAGTAAGATGTTTTTTTGTCCATCTTCTGCACATCGTAGCTTCAGCATGGTGTCACTCTTGTCTTTTAATAACTCCTCATCAGTTCTCCTATCCACCTCTCCGTGACCTTGCTGTGGTCAAGGAAAATATGTTAGGAAAAGGAGAGAGGAGAAACTTTTGGCACATGGCTGGACTGATTCAGTGCTTGATTTTCTGTGTGAGTCTTGTTTGTGTGATCAAAGTTTTCTGTTGTTGCTGCAGATACTAAACTGCAGCAAGCAAAGCAACAGCAAAAAGAAATGAAACCAGAAACACGTCTCATCTTTTCGCCAGAAAGACAGCGCTACACTGTTAGTACATCTCAGAAACGCCTTCTTTCGCAGGAAGCCACACGGAGACTTTTTATTTAAAAAAGACATATTGTTAAATTTAAAGCTTTTTGGCCAGCCTGGGCCTGGGTCTAGCACATGCTGAGACTTGGC
>NC_142117.1:41652500-41685000 GCF_056152115.1 Neolamprologus brichardi | reverse complement strand
TATTTGAAACACACGTGCATGTATTTGGAATGTCTCACTGTTATTGATCAGGTGACAGAGGCAGCTCTGCCATGTTGTAGCTCGGACAGAGGTGAAGAGGTCACAGGTGACTGACTGATGTTTTGGTGCTATAGATTAACCAGAGGAGAAGGCGTGGGTTTGGCTCCTTCACATAGTGGACATTGAGTTGTTGTGTGGGGCACCAGTAGTCCATGTCTGTTGCTGTAACAGTAGTTCATGAATAAAAAATCCCAGCTCACTGATCTGATAGAGGGCAGTAGTGCCTAAAATGTTGCATAATTTTGCTGAGAGATCTGTTACTTTGTGGTAATCTTAGATGAGTAGTTTTATGGACAAAAACCACCAGGTCACTCAGTGTTCCCTTAGTGCTAATGTATCAGAGATGTTGGTGTAATATAACTGAAGTAATGCTGTCAAGTCCTTAAAGTTATATTCTTTTATTGTCATGACTGTATTTGAAACTATTTTTATTTTTGTATGATACCTGATTTACACTCTAAAAACTAAAGCTGACATTTACTTAAATTTTTTGAGGCAACACTTTTACACTTAAAAATATTGAGTAGATTGGAAACCAGTCAAATCTGTTCAGTATACTTGATCAGTTGAATAACTAAAGCTTAAACATATTCAGTTGAAATGAATAATTGTAGTTGTTACACAAACATGAAAAAATTGAGTAAATAACACTGACATGCTTGGTCAATGTAACTGAAATATAGATGGTCAGTTAATCCAAAATTTTGTTTTATTTACTTAATATTGTAAACTGACCACCACCAGTAGGCGACCGAGACTGTCAGTGCTGGGGCTCGAAACCCTTCTGATTACAAGACGAACTGCCAACTCTTGAGCGACGATCACCCCCTAACTTTCAAATATGAATGTTATTGAATTTCACTGGTAGTCTAAGTCTAAAAAAACAAACAAACTAATATGTAGTTGTGTTTTTCTCGACGTTATTGTGTTTTACTTACACTTTTCAGTTGTAGTTGCTGACAATAAATAATATTGATTTGAATAATTAATGATTTTAGTACGAGATACTGATGAGTATAGATACCTATTTCTCAAATATTTTGATTCAATTTTAAACAAAAATGTAAAGTACATGCAAAGAAGGTATTCTGTGAACCACATACTGAATTTTTTGTCTGAGATAAATGTAAACAAATACCTTTTTTTTTTTTTTAACCAAAAGAGCCAAAATATATATTTGTTAATCCAACAGTTAAAACAGTTTATTCCTCTTTACATTTCAGTTTAATGTTCTCCTTCACCAACAGAGGTCAGTCACACACAGGTTTTAAAATTGCAGTTATTCTCTTAGAACGCCACAAATGTTTGGACTGGCCTAATTTCTTTTTTTTCTTCTTCTTCTACTTTTTTTTTTTTAAACTTCTATTTAAATTTTTTTTTCACAAATCATGGTCACAATACATAATGAAAACGTTGCCATTATACACAAAAAACAAAACAAAAAAAAAGAAAAAAGAAACCCCCCCTCCCTCCCCACCCGAGGCTCATGTAAAGAGAAACAGAACAAAACAAACAAAAAATGTATGTCACACATCTGGAAAATACGTTTTTATATAGTCAATAAATGGGTTCCAAGTCGCAGAGAATTTTTGTTGTGATGAGAGAACTCTGTATCTAAGTTTTTCCAGTGGTAAAAAGAAAAGCACCTCCTTTAACCATTGTATGTATGAAGGAGCCTTATCAGACTTCCAGTGGAATAGAATAAGTCTACGGGCAAGCAATGCAGCAAATGCTCTGGCATTTTCCTGAGATTTACTAATTTTGTATTGAGATGGCATAACTCCAAAAATGCCAATGCGGAAATCAAGCACTAAATTCTGCGCACTGATATGAGATAATGCTTTAAATATATTTCCCCAGTAATTATCCAGGTTCGGACAAGACCACATCATGTGACCCTCATTTGCTGGATTATGTTCACACCTGAAAGCCTCTCTCTTGTATAATGAAGACGATGAAGAATTTTAAACTGAATTAAACCATGGCGAATGCAAAGGGAGGAAGTATGTATACAATTCAAACAAGATCTCCACTCATCATCAGACAAATCCACCCCAATGTCTTTTTCCCAATTATTTTTAGTTTTTCCCCAAGTAATAGGCCTTAAGCTCTGTATCAGTTTGTATATGACGGAGATTCTCCTTTTGCCAAAAGGATCTATTTCCAAAATGGTATCCACTTGATTTTTAGGAGGTAGGTAGGGGAAAGAAGGAAACAATGTTTTTGCAAAACTTCGTATTTGCAGGTATCTAAACATATGTGAGGTTGGTATATTGTAATCTCTCATCAGAGCGTCAAAGGTGTTAAAAGTTTCTCCTGAAAATAAATTGTAAAAAAAACTTCAAACCATTATTGTGCCAAATTTGGAATGCTTTATCTGAAATGGATGGCAGAAAAAAGGGTTAAAAGCAACAGGGAAAAAATTACTAACCTGTTGCAAACTGAAGTGCTTTCTGAATTGAAGCCATATTTTAATAGATGTTCTTACAACTGGATTTGTTATTTTCTGTTTTTGATTTAGAGCTAGGGATGAGGTTAGGAGGGGAAGTGGATTAGACATCAGTTCCATTTTTACCCAAGCCTCACCCTCGCTATTTTCATAAACATATTTCCAGTGCAATAATTTGGTGATATTAGCCGCCCAGTAGTAAAAAATACAATTTGGCAACCCTAGCCCACCAGCCTCATTTGGTACTTCCAAATATGTTTTTTCTATTCTGGGATTTGAATGTTTCCAAATAAATGTTGCTATTAATCTGTCTAAATCTTTGAAACTTGATTTGGTTATAAAAACAGGAACCATTTGGAAAACATAGAGAAATTTTGGTAAGACTGCCATTTTAACTATATTTATTCTGCCTGCTAATGAGATTGGAAGTGTTGCCCATTTTTTAAAATCTTGTGACGTTTGTTCTAACAAAGTGTCAAAATTATAAATCCGCAACTCGTTCATTGTGCGGGTTATATTTATTCCCAAATATTTAAACGTTTCTTTTTCTAATTTAAAAGGGAAGGCAGAGAAATCTTGCTCTATGTTATTAATAGGGAACAGTAGGTTAGTAGACTAATGTCAATTCACTGTTTGAGTTTGGTCTTAAACTCCAGAGAATACCACCTGGTTCAACAATCTTTTTATCTTATTATTTGCTAAACGGTTTTCTTCTGAGAGATGCTCCTGAGGCTGAAATTGAGCCCAGAGAAACAACAACAAAGTTTGTCTGTGAAGGTTCTCAGTCATCCAGGTCATCATAGCCAAAGGAGCTTGCAAAGAAAAGCGTCTGGACTTCTTTAAGTTACTTGAAGACGTTTCACCTTCATCCGAGAAGCTTCTTCAGTTCTAAGGTCAAATGGTGGAGAGTCCCAGATTTAAACCTAGTGGGAGTTTCCCCCCACAGAGGGACAAAAGGACCCCCTGATGATCCTCTAATCGCCTGAGCCAAGGTGTGGAACTGGGTGTGGGTCCCAATCAGCCAGAGTTTCGGGTGAGCTCATTGTGAAACCTGGCCCCACCTTATCATGCGAATTCCTGAGGTCAGATGGTCCAGGATGTGAGTGGGCGTTAAGGCGTCTGGGGAGGGAACTCAAAACTGGATTATAGATGGCTGACAGTTGGTGTCGTAAACCACCGCCTCTGTTCAAAGATGGTCGCTCACAGTGGACATAGATGCTTCTTTCACTCCTCTTTCAAACCATCTGTCCTCCAAAATGTGAACATTGGCATCCTCACAAGAATGACCTTTGACCTTAAGATGCAGATGGACTGCTGAGTCTTGTCCTGTGGAGGTGGCTCTTCTATGTTGTGCCATGTGCTTGTGAAGTGGCTGTTTGGTCATTGGAGAGACCAAACAGCCACTTCACAAGCGCATATATATAAGATATATATATATATATATGTATGTATAACTGTTGTACAAAACACTTTCCCACACGCAACATGTGTGTGAGAGAGAGAGTATCAGATTATAAAGTCAAAGAAAAAACAACTTTAACATGAAAACAGATTGCTGAGCATCCACACTTCTCAAATCAGTAGTAAATGGCCTGTATTTGTGTAGCGCTTTACTCGTCCCTAAGGACCCCAAAGCGCTTTACACATTCAGTCATCCACCCATTCACACACTGGTGATGGCTGCTGGACACTGGTGTTGGACACCAGTCCAGTTGGCAGTAATAAGGATTATTTTCTGTAAAAGAATATCGACATGTGAATTAGATTAGTTTGATGCTGCCAACACTTTCATGTAACTGCGCTGCTGGTTTAACTCAACTAACGGAAAGATATCCTGGATATGCTGACTTTGCTCCATGGTGTACAGGACTCTGAGACAGCAGCTGGACTGCCTGTTTAGCCTCATGATTAATGTCCACAATGAAAATATTAGTCGAACATCGTGAAGTCTGTATAGGTTTAACAGTGTCGAACAAGCCTGGTACAGTTAAACCTGAGAGTTACTATATGGCGGGAACACCAATATTATCTCTTTTAATAAAGTTTACACGTGTATACACAGGTCACACTGATTATTGAACAGAAAACACAAAGATCAGGTGTTAATCTGATTTATTTAATCTCTCTCCTCCTTTTTAATATTAGCTATAATTCAGAAATGGCGACTGAAACGAGTAGATATAATGAATGAAGCCGGTGTACCGTCAGCTGGGGTTATGACAGTTGTGTACCGGCTCTATCACACGCTTTGCTGTGAGACAGACATCCAGGAAATCCACAAAATCAGCACTTCTGCAAAGAGGCTCTATCTTAAAAAAACGCTACATCCTCGGCTAAAAAAATATTAAAAGTGTATTTGGTGACACACAAACAGAGTACTTCAAAGCACAGTTCAGTTATTTTCTACATGTTCATAGTTGTTGTTGTTGAGAAACGCCCACTGAAGGAATGGCCACCAGCCCAAAGCAATGGTTTTGACTCAAACAGCGTTAACCCCGCCCCCTGAGTTTGATGGGTGATGCTGACAGATAAAAATAAATGAAGAACACAGCTGCAGGGTCAGGAGTGCCTAAATGAATTAAATAAATACATCATCAAATAATTAATTAAGTGTTTCAATATAAATAAATAATTTATTAAGTGTTTTAAATGACATGAATGGGCATTTAATTAATTACTGCCACATTTAATTCATTATTAATGTGTATGAATTAATCCATTTTGTCACTCCTGACCCTCCATACTCTTGATCCCTGCATCAGCACTTTGGGGGCATTTAGCCCTAAGAACTAATACTTAGTAAAGCAAAATACACCAAACTTATAATTTAGTAAAGGGGGAGGAGCTACGGAGAATGAGCCTTATCAGTGTGGAGTCCATGCAGTTCTGGCTGGGAAACCCCACACATGCGACATGTACTATCGGTGTCCCACTGATGCCCCACTACAACAGTGACATGTGGAACCTTAGTATTACAAAAATTCCATCTAAATAATAAAAAAATAAAATCTATACAATGCACATTTGAGAAAGTTCACTATGACTCACTCAGTACATTATAGCTCAGCTACATAAGGAGCTTGGAAAGAAAAGCATCTGGCATCAGGACATCCAGATGTTTTTCTTCTCTACAAAGGTGTATTAAAAAAAGAACAGCAAATTATAATATTACAGCGGATGTGTGACCTTAAAGGTTACTGGTTGAAAAAAGGTCACTGATCAAACTGATTCTTGCTCGCTGAGTGCAAAAAACATTTTAATCAGATTCTCTGCAGGAAAATTTGAAAACATTTCCTCCTAACTTCTCAGTATTCACTTATCAGCATTCAGTCAAACGTTCATTTACGGGTGTAGTTAAAAAACTGCTAATAACTGACTTTCCACAGCAGTTGTTTGGTCGGACACAGTAAGAGATGTAATCTGTTACTCTTCATGTGACTTCTTGAGAAAGAAGGTGTCTCTGAGATGTACTAATAGTGTAATACACTCCAGTTTTTCATCTATTATTACCCCCAGAAATTTATTTTCACTGACTCTTTCAATATCAACACCATTTAGTTTAATCTTAGCATTGTATTTAAAGTACTATTTCCAAATAACATCATTTTAGTTTTATTCAAATTTAATGATAATTTGTTTTTATCAAGCCAGAACTTCACTTTACTTATTTCATTAGTCATATCCTCCAATAAATTCTGCAGATCATCACCAGAGCAGAAGATGTTTGTATCGTCAGCAAAGAGAACCATTTTTAATACTTTGGACACTTTACAGATGTTGTTAATGTTTAAGTTGAAGAATTTTGGGCCCAAAACTGAGCCTTGGGGTACACCACAAGCAATGTCCATACATAAGGAGCAACCACCATTTAATTTCACAAACTGCTTTCTTAAATAATTCAGGACCCAATTTAAAACTACCCCTTTGACACCATAACGTTCCAGTTTTCTTATTAATATATTGTGATCTATAGTGTCAAATGCCTTTGTCAAGTCTTTGAATAACCCAGCCACATATTGCTTTTTGTCTATGGAATTTGTGATGTATTCTATTGAATTCTGCTTGATCCGTACTCTCAGTGAGTAGTTTATGTTTATCTATAAATTTTTCCAGTTGGTTGTTAAACAGGTTTTCAAGAATTTCTGAGAATTGAGGTAGTAAAGAGACCGGCCTGTAGTTTATGAAATGGTGTTTGTTGCCAGATTTGTATAGAGGTATAACTTTTGCTATTTTCATTCTGTCTGGAAATCGACTAGTTTGAAATGATAAATTACAGATGTACGTAAACGGTTTTATAATAGCCTTACTATATCTTTTAACCACTATCATATCAATATCAATTGGGTTCCGGCTTGAGTGAACGCTGGCGTGCCTGGCTATCGCTACTCACCGGTACATTTTCGATTATTTAGATTATTTGGATTCAGATTTGAATGAACAGGGACATTCACACTCAGGACCAGATCGATCTCTGCCAGGGATTGATTTGCAACGCTTGTCCTCAACATCTGCTATTTCAGCTGAATGTGCTCTGACGTCTTCTTCTCAGTGAGCTGCACTAATTTAACTGTTTGAGCTATTTTAGCCTACCTGTTCGTCGCTCCGGCTGGCTCGGCTCCTTTTCCTCCACATAATCGAAGATGTGGCCCAAGATGTTCCTGAGCTGGTCGGCACTATTATGGATTCTCCTGACGCTCGTCTACCATCCTATGGCTGGTCTGCTCCGCTATACAGCCGCTGAGCTCCTGCACCTTCGCGGGCAGCTGTCGCTCCCGTCGCCGGCGGAGCTCCACTACCACCCAGACATCACTTTCCAGCCTCGCCGGAGATACATCCATCGCGGGTCCCGCAGGATTTTCCATAACTCCAATGGAACTAAATTGTTTTGGTCTGCTACTCGCCGCCCTCGCAGGAACCCTGATCGGGTTGTCAACCACCGATCTCTAGCCCACCTGCCCAGGGCGCCGACCGCGATTAGCAAAAAAGAAAATACTCCACTCAGTTTCGGTCTTCTAAACATTCGCTCACTGACAAATAAGGGGCCTCTCATCCAAGACCTCCTATCTGACCGTAAGTTTGACTTTTTCTGCTAAACTGAAACCTGACAACAACCGGATGACTTTTCTCAGCTAAATGAATCTACTCCTCCGGGGTTTGTTTACCTTTCTAAACCTCGCTGCATAGGTCGTGGGGGTGGTCTCGCGATCTTCTTTCGCCAGCACTTGAAAGTCCTGCCAGTTAATCTTGATACCTTTAGTTCCCTTGAGTGCCTTGCATGTGAGCTGACTGGACCCATTCCCACCATCATAGCTACTGTATACCGCCCCCCTAAACCTAACCCTGTCTTCCTCAGTGAATTTGCTAATCTACTAACCCATCTTTCATCTCTCTCCCCAAATGTGATCTTGGTGGGAAATTTCAACATTCATATGGATAATAATGACCGTCTGCTCACCAGAGACTTTTCCTCTTGTCTCGAAGGCTCTGAATTTAAACAATTTATCGACTTTGCCATTCACTCTAAAGGACACACCCTGGACTTGGTCTGCTGTTCTGGTCTTTCTCCCTCGAATCTTTCTGCTACTGAAATCCCCATAACTGACCACTTCCTCCTTTCATTTAACCTCACTCTCTGCTGCTCTTCTACCAAGCCAACCCGACTCATCTCGTTCCGCAACATCAACAACATTGATATGGACATTCTCACTACCAGTTTGGACAATGTTCAGATTCCGGACTTATGTAAATATTCTAAGGAATTCATTATACGCACTATGAACGTCTTGTTTCTGATATATTTCACCCTTCCTATCATAGATGGTAAAAATTGGAAGATGGTCACTTATGTCTTTAATCAGGAGTCCACTTACAGTCTTATTTTTAATTTCATTTGTAAAAATGTTGTCTATCAGAGTTGCACAATGTGATGTGATCCTGGTAGTCTAGTAATTTTTCTGCATTTTGGATGTGCAGGAGCTTTACCTCCACAAGTTCAAGGATACTTTTCTGCTGCAACCTGATAGTGGAAATTTCCTCCATTAAGAAGTAAAGAGACCTTTTAATGTCCCCGACTTCCTCAGCTGACGGAGTCCTCTTCAGCCCCATTGTATCTGGTTCCACTGGTAGCAGGTTCAGTCAGCTGTTTCCTCGGTCAGCTGTTAGCTTTCTCAGCTGTTAGCCTGGTAGCTTGTTGGCTAGCCTGCAATTACCTCTTTAACTTTGATAATCCAGTCCAATATCCTGTATCAGAGTCATACAGTTATAACAGTCATGATTGTGTTTTTGAATGGATGTCCAAGGTGTAGTTTATACACTGGAGTAAGTATCTTGTTTGCACTAAAGAGGTTTGATATTAATGTTATTCCATGGTTGATTACATGGTCCACTATTGTAGCTCTGATGTCATCAGCAATTCTATTTCTTACTCTTCTTACCCCCCCCCCCCCCCCCCCCCCCCCTCCTCGTCCTCCTCTCCCCCCTCCTCGTCCTCCTCTTGCTCCTCCTTGTCCTTGTCGTCCTCTTCGTCCTACTTCTTCACCTCCACGTCCTCTTCCTCGGCCTCCTCTACTTCTCACTCTTCCTGCTCCCTCCATTGTACTCCACACACAGAGCTTACCTGTATTATAGTGCTTAGGCTGATTGCAAAGTGAACTAATTCTCTAAAAAGGTTTTCACATGTGACAGTGTGCCAGACACTTGGCAAAATAGTGTACATAATGGACTTAAATGTGTATAGTTTTGCTAGGAGTGCGTTGATCATTTGGAAATTGAGTGTAAAGCAGAGAGTTGTGTTTACAGTTCTGCAAAAAGAGTGCTGTGCAGTGGATTGTAGCTACAGGTTTGCAAAGTGTGTGTTACAAAATGGCAAACTGAGTGCAAAGCAGTGTTTGTGCTTTTAGTTTTGCAAACTCAGTGAGTGGTTTTGCTATAAGTATTAATAGTTTTGGAAATTGTGCTGTAAGAATCACAGTTAGGGTTTAAGCATTCAGAAAAAACTGTAATACACCCCTTCTCTGGATCAAAAGCAGTTCAATGACATGAAAATGAAAGGCTTACAGCACCAGGTATTCCCAGGCAGTCTCCCATCCAAGTACTAACCAAGCCCAGCCCTGCTTAGCTTACGAGATCAGGCGAGGTCAGGCGTGCTCAGGGTGGTATGGCCGTAAGCTGCTGCCCACAGCACAATGTGTCAATTTATGGAATCAAGTGATGAGGTGGCCAGTACCTGAAGTCACGAACACAATCCTATAACCCTACCTGCATGCTTGCCTAATACCCTAACCCAAAGACGCTTGCTGTGTCCCAATTCAGGGTCTGCACGCTTGAAGTACGCATTTTAAGTGCGATTACGTCACCGCCACGCGACAAAGGCTGTCCCAATTCAAAGTGTACTTCAAATGCATACTCCAAATGCACCGTCGATTTCCCCAAATATCAAGCGTGGTCCGGTGCACGCTTCGTGGTCCCATATGTCCCACAATTCATAGCGCGGCGTGGGTGTGGATAATTTTGCCGCAAAATACGGCAGAAGGGAGCGGCCAAGAGTGAACTGTCAAAAGTAAGTACTGAATATGACGTCACTTATTTATGTGCGAATGTTTAATAACGAAGAACATTAAAACATTGCTGTTGGTCACATGTCGGCAAAGTTATGTGACACTAGTGATGTTTGTACTTTCAGCGTTAACTTGGTTTTAAAGCCTCTACTTCTAAATATATATATAGTCGACCTTAATCTTACAGAGAATCTGATGATTTTATGGATAATTAAAGTCAGTCATATATCCACCACAAACACAACAAGCTGACAGTCAGTGATATATATATATATTTTTATATATATATCATAATAATCTGACAATACTATAATATTGGCCATATTATATTTACATTACCATAGAGAGATGACTTTAGTCTCATGAACAACATTAACTAAATATTATTTACTAGCTAATCGATGACTGCTCAGTACAGAAATGAAGCCCAACAATCATGTTTTACAGTCCTGTGGTCTCAGCCTCAGATACTCAACTAATGATGTCATGACAAAAATGATTGACCAACAAAACAATTTTCTCCTTCATTTCTGTCACACAAAGCTGTATGTAACATGTCTCGCAGTCAGTTTAGCATTTATCCAGCAGCACAGGCCCTGGATTTTTGAAGATGGCCTCAGGAACCAGCACAGGGCCTGGTGTGGTGTAGTCAAACTCGGCCAGCAGCACTGGCCCTGGTGTGTTGTAGGTGGCCTCAGCCAGCAGAACAAGACATTGGTGAAAACAGCCAAAAGCAATGTGGTTAATGTGCCCTCATTAATGGGCAGCTGCTTTGGGTCTTTTACAGTTTTTTCTGAATGCTTAAACCCTAACTGTGATTCTTACAGCACAATTTCCAAAACTATTAATACTTATAGCAAAACCACTCACTGAGTTTGCAAAACTAAAAGCACAAACACTGCTTTGCACTCAGTTTGCCATTTTGTAACACACACTTTGCAAACCTGTAGCTACAATCCACTGCACAGCACTCTTTTTGCAGAACTGTAAACACAACTCTCTGCTTTACACTCAATTTCCAAATGATCAATGCACTCCTAGCAAAACTATACACATTTAAGTCCATTATGTACACTATTTTGCCAAGTGTCTGGCACACTGTCACATGTGAAAACCTTTTTAGAGAATTAGTTCACTTTGCAATCAGCCTAAGCACTATAATACAGGTCAGCTCTGTGTGTGGAGTACAATGGAGGGAGCAGGAAGAGTGAGAAGTAGAGGAGGCCGAGGAAGAGGACGTGGAGGTGAAGAAGTAGGACGAAGAGGACGACAAGGACAAAGAGGAGCAAGAGGAGGACGAGGGGGGGGGGGGGGGGGGGGGGGTAAAAAGAGTAAGAAATAGAATTGCTAATGACATCAGAGCTACAATAGTGGACCATGTAATCAACCGTGAAATGACCCTGAGGGAAGCTGGCCAACGGGTTCAGCCTAACTCGAGCAGCTGTAGCAAGCATCATAAGGACATTTTGAAATGAGAATCAGTTAGCACAGTCACTTTGCATTAAAATTTGTAGCACTGCCATATGCTGATGAGAAACACAACAATACCACAGATGTAAAATTCCAGAAGATATTTTCCCCAGTGCCTTCGACTAGAGGACATTTCATGTGATGTAGACAAAATTTTGTGGCCAGAGCCAGAGAGACGACACGATGTAGACTGATTTCTTTTTTTTCCTCAGTGAAATTACTATTTTGTTTTGACTTGGAAGTAAACATTTGTGTTTGTTTTGATGTGTGTGAATAAACACCAGTACTTGAAGTTTGGATCCCTGTATGCTTATGGATCTATGACAAAAGTATGAGCTCAAACTGACATAGCCTACCTTGTGCACAGAGAAAGCAAAAGCCAGATGTGTTTTTTATTCATACCGTCAGTGTGCAGTTGGTGCATTGTGTGCATATTAATGTGATGTCTTGTGTTAACTGTTGGATAAAAAAATACCATTTTTACAAAGGTGTGGAGAGTTAAGCAAGGGTTATTTGCTTTTACAAGAAAACTACAATGTTTTGCTGATTGGGTGAAGAGTTTTCTTATTTGTGTGTAGAGTTTTGCAAAAATAGCCAATAGTTACAAAAAATGTGCTTAAACCATCAGAAAAAACTGTAATACACCCCTTCTCTGGATCAAAAGCAGTTCAATGACATGAAAATGAAAGGCTTACAGCACCAGGTATTCCCAGGCAGTCTCCCATCCAAGTACTAACCAAGCCCAGCCCTGCTTAGCTTACGAGATCAGGCGAGGTCAGGCGTGCTCAGGGTGGTATGGCCGTAAGCTGCTGCCCACAGCACAATGTGTCAATTTATGGAATCAAGTGATGAGGTGGCCAGTACCTGAAGTTACGAACACAATCCTATAACCCTACCTGCATGCTTGCCTAATACCCTAACCCAAAGACTCAGTTTAGCATTTATCCAGCAGCACAGGCCCTGGATTTTTGAAGATGGCCTCAGGAACCAGCACAGGGCCTGGTGTGGTGTAGTTAGCCTCGGCCAGCAGCACTGGCCCTGGTGTGTTGTAGGTGGCCTCAGCCAGCAGAACAAGACATTGGTGAAAACAGCCAAAAGCAATGTGGTTAATGTGCCCTCATTAATGGGCAGCTGCTTTGGGTCTTTTAATACACCCCTTCTTCATTATATAGAGGCAGGTGGTGGAACAAATCGAGCCAACTTCTTGGCCATCCCAAAGAAAACTGCTAGAAACATTTGGTTTCATTAGTCATTTACATCCTCTAATTGTACTCAAATACTCAAAAGGGAATGTCTGGCCAGTTGACAGTGCAAATGTTCTTCTGAAGATTGCTGCTATTTCTTCTCTAAGTTGTGCTTCAGACCAGTCAGATGTAAAGGAGATCTTCCCAATAAGGCCATCTTGTGCTAGTTTTGCTCTTGAATCTCCTCTCGGTATGAGAAACGTTGATGCTGAAGACAAGGGCAAGCACACAACATCTTTTGTATAGTGTTTGCAGGTCTTGTTTTTTCTCACAAAATGTGAGCGCATAGTATGAGCTTGAGGAACTGATGGGAGAGGAACCTGAAATGAATTCAAACACAGATACAGATAGACACCTATGCATTACAATACATCCGTAGTGTTTCTGTTATCTGTTCATTAAAAAACAAAAACAACAACAAAAAACAAACAAACTGTAGACTCAGACCATCTTACTATTGTCTACCCATTACACAGAAAACTGAACCTTTTGTATCTTGTAGATTAGCATTCGGTGATTATTGGTCAAATTGGTGATTCAGTCCCCAGGTGCTCTAATCTACAGCTCCCAATGGGTTTATCTGAGTATGACTGTGTGTGAATGTTGGACAGAAAAAGTGCTTGTATTAATCTGTGCCTGTGAATGGGTAAATGAAATCTGTTGTATAAAGTGCTTTGAGCACTCAATTAGAGTAGAAAAGGCCTGCAGTTAGGGCAGTGTGTATTTGGACCATAACAAGTTTTATTTTGTTGCCCGTTTACTGAAACATTTTCCAATCATAATTATATCATGAACATGATGTGCAGACTCAGCTTTAATTTAGGGTATCCATATTGAAATGATGATGTCATTACCAATTAAGCAGATAAAAGGCCTGGAATTGATTTGAGACGTAGTGTTTTCATTTTGAAAATTTTACTGCGAACAGACAACATGCGGTCAAAGAGAACATAACAGAAAGAAAATTAAGAAATTCATATAGCCACAACTTACCATCAAAACAATGAAAAATATTGACATAAAATTTATTTTGCAACACCACAGAACAAATGATAGCGTATAATATGAAATGATAGATGGATAGAAAGGCTAGAATGGGCTTAACAAAAAAACAAAACAAAAAAAACATCTAGTAAAAGCCAGCAAAATTTTGGAAAAACATTCTTTGGACAGATAAAACCAAGATCGACCACTACCAGAATGATGGCAAGAAAAAAAGTATAGAGAAGGTATGGAACGACTCATGATCCCAAGCATACCACATCATCTGTAAAACATGACAGAGGCAGTGTGATGGTTTGGGCATGCATGGCTGCCAGTGGCACTGGTAGTGTTTACTGAATATGTGACACAGGACTGAAGCAGCCGAATGCGTTCAGAGACATACTTGTCTGTCTGCTTAAGTCCAGCTAAAAGTAGTCACATTGATTGGGCAGCATTTAATAATAAAGATGGACGATGACCCAAAACATACAGTCCAAGCACCCCACAACTTTATTAAAGTAAAGAAATAGAATATTCTTGAATGGCCAAGTCAGTCACTGGATTTTAACACAATAGAGCATACATTTCACTTGTTGAAGACTAAATTTAGGAAAGAAAGGCCCACAAACAAACAGCAACTGAAAGCCAATGCAGTAAAGGCCTGGCAGAGCCTTAGTAAGGAGGAATGCCAGCATCTGGTGGTGTCCATGACTTCAAGACTTCAGGCTGTCATTGCCAACAAAGGGTTTTGAATAATAGAAATAGAAATGATCGTTTTATTTTCAGTTATTTAATTTGTCTAATTACTTTAGAGCCACTGAAATGATAGGATTGTGTTTACAAATTACTTTTTCCCCTCACATTTTTATGCAATCATTTCGTCCAACCCATTGAATTAAAACTTAAAGTCTGCACTTCAACTGCATTGGAGTCATTTCACTTTTAATTCATTCTGGTAATGTACAGAAGCAACATTAGACAATGTGTCTGTATCCAAATATTTATGAACCTGACTGTATATCAAAACCTGTCAGCTAAATGATATGTGTAAGAAGGCCTACCGAGCGGTATGGAGATGGCAGGTCTACTTGGTCCAGGTGCATTGCTGGATTCCTAAGGAAACATTTACATCAAGAACGACTGTTACCTACCAAATAAATAAATACAGTTGTATGATGTTCGATCTCTGTCTGCTGCCTACCAAATGAAATAATTGAGGACTGGCTAAGTAATTTAGCTTTGCTAGTTTTGCTAACACTGCTATCAACCCGTCCAAAATGCTATATAATAAACTTACCAAGTGCTGCGGCGTTTGTGAGGTTGAGGGTGCACTACCGCTGAATCATTGGATGGCCGACAAAACGGCTCTTCCAATGTTTTCAGCTGGACATGCTGGTAGGGAATAGGTGAAGCAGCTCATGACAGTCAAAAGTGACCGTGAGAGGAGCGCACACACACAACCTGACCTCAACCGGCACACTTTAGCGCGGGAGGTTTTCTTGAAGCTTTTATTTTGGTATTTCCCTCTGACCCGTACAAAAAATTTGGATATTAGCTAAATATTTAGTTTCCCGTAACATTTAGATTTAACATTTAACATTTAGATTTATATATAATATTTACATTTAACATTTAGATTTATATATAATATTTACATTTAACATTTAACTATAATATTTACATTTAACATTTAACATTTAAATATAATATTTACATTTAACATTTAGCATTTAGATTTAACATTTAAAATTCAGTTTTAAATATAAAAAGTTGCAAATATTTTACTAAATGTTGTAAAAAATGACTCGAAAAAACATGTTTTTGTAAGATTTAGAGCTAAATGTGGAAAAATGTTGCCGTTAATTTCAGCATGTTTCAGTTTACAAACGGCGCCCCATACATAGGCTGTATCCCAATTCAGATCGTCTGCAGCCTTAAAGTACGCAGCCTTAACGGTCCACAAGGGCTGCGTACTCAAAGACCACTAAGGCCGGAAGTGCGAGTGTAACCAACTTTAAGGTATAAAGGTGAATTACAGCGCAATAATTACTTGGGCTCGTAATAAGACCCTGGCCAGAATCAGAAGACACCAAATTCGTATGGAGCCAAAGTATTGAGCAGCAATAATGACCTGGACATAATGTTAACTTTTGAGTAGCCACTCTTGTATTGTTACAAGGTATAACAGATATTTGTCCAATTTGTACAGATAAAGAAAAAAAATAAAATAAAATAAAATAAATAGTGTGCACACTCAAACAAAATAAAAGTACTCGTTGGGGCCCTTTAAGAATTTAGAGTTAAGCTGGCGATAGCCAACTTCAAAGGTCCTTGTGAGTGTAATTGGAATGTATGAGTGTGTGGTGTGTATCTTCTTTTGGGGTAGATCGTCCTCAAAGTGTTTGGCTCGCCATCTATCACAACCGGAATATCGTCCTGGTCCTTGGACTTCTCTGTCCTCTCCAAAAAAACCTGACCTATAATCCAGGTCATAAAATGTACATTCTAATCAGTCTGTTTCAGATGCATTGTTTAAGGTTAAAATACAAAATCAAAATATTGCATCAACCTCATATTCATTGCATTAACATCTTAAATCTTATCAAATCTCACAGTTCTGTTGTACAACATTCAATTTTCAAGTATATCAAATATGAGAACTAAACATCTAAGTTGCTCAAATTTCTCTATTCACGTAAACATTAATTAAACAATACTTATGGTAAGTAACCATTGACATTCAAAATACAATACACCATAACAAATTCAGAACTATGTGCAAATAAGCAACAAAATATACATGTGAGTTCAGTTCAGAGGTATTAAAGCAGTGTGCTTAATTTCTCCACACTATAGGCCTATTCGTGAGAGAGAAATGCACTAAAAATTACCCTCTAGATTACTTTAAACTCACAGTGAACTGACTAAAACTAGCTTTAGAGCGGCTAAGAACATGTTGCTCACCGTTGCTCTGTTTCACAAAAGCCCAACACACACTGGTGTCGGAATTGCAGCAGCTCTCCGGATGAAAGGTGAGTGGTTAGCCTGTGAGACGCCAAGCTAGCATTAGCGTGATCACGACGGTAAGGCTCTACAACTTTTTTTCCTTCGGAATAACACTTCTCTTACCGACGTTGCTTCTCTCCTTCATCCAGCCACTCGACTCCGAATTTCCAGCAGGTAAGTATGCTGGCTTCCTTTCCTCTCAATTCTGAGTTTTTCCCTCTCTTTTGTCCGTGGATTTCTCGGTTTGAGTATCAGATGCCTCCACTCCTCTTGCTGAGATGAGAAAAAACCCGGGAACTCCATGCACTTTCACCTCACTTCCTGGCTGACAGGGTCAATGCGGCCTGGGTAGGCTCTGATTGGTTGCTGAGCTAGTTGCCCTCACGTGGGGTGAACTGAGAGGTGCATTCAATGGTCATAGGAAATATGACGCTTTGTTGGTGTGGACAGTTAAAATAAAGAGAATAAATACTCTTTCTTCTCTATTATTGGTGTAAATGTGTTGTTTTTTCCATCTGGGCTACACGAGGCTTCTGAAATGGGACGGTCTAGCCTCCGTTGCGCTGCCCAGGTTGCCTAGCAACCATGATACTAACAGCTAACGTTTCGTACAGCTTTGTTTGACAGAAATGAAGGAGAAAATCTTTTGTTCATTTGTTTGTTTGTTTCTACATGAGCTTTGATCATTCTCTGTAAGATTAAGGTCAGCTATTGAACAGCGTATATTTTAAAGTAAAGGCTTTAAAACCAAGTTAGTACAAACGTCACTAATGTCATATAACTTTCCCGACATGTGGCCAACAGTAATGTTTTAATGTTCTTCGTTATTAAATATTTGCACATAAATAAGTGACATGATATTCAGTACTTACTCAAAGTTTGCTCTTCGGGCGCCCCTCATCCGCCGTTGTTTTCCGCCAAAATTATCCACACCCACCGCTGTGCTATGCATTCTGGGATATGTTGGGCCACGAAGTCTACACCGCCACATCCTTAAAATTCAGGGAAATGAAGGACGCATTTGAGGGCCGCATTTCGAGCAGCCTTCGAAGTGGGACAGCCTTCGTCGCGTCGCTGTGACGTAATTGGCCTTAAAATGCGCCTTTAAGGCTGCAGACCCTGAATTGGGATACAGCCATAGCCTAACATATGAAACAGGAAAAGACGGCCGTGTAATCCCTTTATTTCCCTTGAGAGAGAAATGGATCTGAAACCACAGAAACCAGAGTGTTTGCAGACACACAGATAATGAAGACATGCTGCTCGGAAATGCTAGATACAGATAAAAATGGAGTGTGTGTGTGTGTGTGTGTGTGTGTGTGTGTGTGTGTGTGTGTGTGTGTGTGTGTGTACTGAGCCAAGATTGCGAAACAGCCTAACTGCCTCAGTAATTATGGACCTTATAGTCCTTACAAACACTGTTTCACTAACCTCAGTAAACATTTTACATACATATGTCACTGCTGTATAATTTACAGCAAACGCCGTGAACGCAGCGGTGCACGAGCCACTGCAGTGGAGCTCACGTACAGCTTTGTGGGCTCAAAATGTGGTTATAAATATTTTGTACTTGTACTTTTGTATGTGTAAAAAGAATTTGTGTGTGTGTGTAAAAAAGATTTGTATGTGGACTTAGCCAAAAAAAACGTGTGAATCTCTGCAAGTTACAAGTACGAATTTTGACCCTATTTTTCTTCCTTTCATCTGATTGGTCAATGTCATGTCAATCAGAAAATACTTCTCAGTATTCACTTATCAGCATTCAGTCAAACGTTCATTTACGGGTGTAGTTAAAAAACTGCTAATAACTGACTTTCCACAGCAGTTGTTTGGTCGGACACAGTAAGAGATGTAATCTGTTACTCTTCGTGTGAGAAAGAAGGTGTCTCTGAGATGTACTAATAGTGTGTTAGTTCCAAATAGTAAATTAGTGAATGTATTTCATGGCAGTTTGATTATTCTGGGACAAACAGTGCAGTCTTCCTCAAAGCATCACTGTGAATATAATCATATAATGTTAAAAATATAATAACAGTCTTTTTATTATTGGTCAATGAAATAAATAAATCCTCTTTATTATCAGAGTGAAAACAGACTTCCACAAACGAACGTCAACTGATGACTCCATAAATATTCAGCCCTTCAAAGGTGACTGACCTACTTCAACAACCAAAATCACATATTTCTGGAAGGTCCACTCACTGGTTATTCAGCATGCCAGGCTACAGTTACACCATGCAGACAAAAGAGCACTCGGAGCAAGTTAAAGGGAAGTTTATTCAAAAGTAGAAGTCTGGGAATGGAGACAGAGGAGTTCACTTAAATCTGTCATTATGAAACGGAAGCAATCAAATCTGCCTAAATCTGACACTCAAAGGTAAACTGGATACCTGGCTGACCATCACGTTCACGACCAGGTGAGGACGGATCAAAGATCAGGAGTCGATTTCAGGCTTGGGCTTGCTTTCATCATATTAGTCCAATCCAATCCAACTTTATTTATAGAGTACGTTAAAACCAACATGGTTGAACAAAGTGCTTTCCATCACAAAAACTGAGATAAAAGTAAAAAAAAACATAAACAGACAAAGAAAGTGAAATAACAATAAAATAAATACACAAATGAAAAAAAAAAGATTTAAAAATTAAATCCTTAAATATATTAAATATTAAAACTAGTGCTGTCAGCGTTAATCTCGTTAAAATGACGTTAACGCCACGCGGCAAATCTCCGTTAGTGAATTAACGCAGATCGTGTGGTTGTTTGATGACAACAGAAAAAAGTTGCATCTAAGAACACGTTTTTTTCTTACTGATGCTCATTAGTGAAACACAAAGATATTAGACTAGTGATGGTAAATTTGATTCTTTTTACTGAATCGAGTTTTAATGAGTCACTCACCAAAGTGAATCGGTTTTTTGAGTCATTTGATTCACTGAGTCAGTTGACCAGAGTGTGCAAAAAATGTACATTTTCACTCAAACTTAATTTGTTTCTCTTTTCATGTGAATCCTACTGCTCAGATGAATGATTAAAAAAAAACCCAAAAAACTATTTTATAGAGCAAAAAAAGAGCAAAAACATTTCTAAAATTCAGCAATTTCCTATCAAAATTGCTTAATAAACATTTATTTTGTTTATCTTTATTTTATTAGTATTTTCCTTAAATGTGTTAAATATATATTTTCTCATCTAAATGTCCACTGAAATGTGAGCCAGGGGGCGGTAATGCGCCTTAACATTGGTTGCAAACCAAGAAGAAGAAGAAGCTGTGAGCCAGGAGGGAGTGGGTGAGTAGCTCAAATGTGCTGTTAGCATGTTAGCAGAGCGATGCTACTGTGAACCGAGGAGCTATTTTCTTGATGTGAGCTTCTACTCAGGGTTTTTTCTTCCAGTTCAGAGCAGAAATGTTTTTGTTAAGATACTGGATGTTGTGTTTTTCTCCACAATTTTAATTATAAGCTAGATACATTGCTGCTAACAGCAACAGGGATGAGTCAGTGAGTCAGTTGGACTTGTGAATCATGATTCATGAGTCAGTAAAGTGATTCTCGAGTATTGAACGATTCGTTCATGATTCGCGCATCACTACATTAGACAAAAATGAAACTTTAGACCCTCTCTTCCCCCCCAACAGAAGTCAAAGGGATCTTCCAGGAATAGTGACACTATTTTCTGGAGAAGTGATTGGTCAGTACGTCGTGATTTCATACCTGCTGATCTCTAATCTGGAACCTAAACGGCACCAGCAGAGTAAAAGACACTTAACAGCTAAATTGAATCAAGCATAAAAACATGTTAGGCATCAAGACAAGTCATATTATCTGTGAATTTCCCTTTTTGTGATTGGTCAGATGCTGCCAACACCTCCCTTTCCTTGTGAAGGTGCATGAGAAACCCTGGATTAACTTTGCTAACCAGCGGTTATCCTGATCACGATTGTTAGTGTAAGTGAATCCAGATGATGGAAAGAAAACCTGGGCATGCTGAAATCACTTCGTAGTATATGCCCCAGGGTTCAAAGGCCATCCAGTCGCACCATAACAAGAACATGGGAACACTAATGTTGTTTCTCCTTTTACAGTCATAATCTGCATTCATGGATGTTAAAAATGATTTTGTTAGAAATGTATTTTGAAACAGAAGAGGTATTTCAGTTAAGATAACACAGAACTACTTCAGTGACAGTGGACGAGATCTTTCCACTGCTGTGCAGTCCAGATGTGCAGCTCACAGACTGATGGCAACCTCTCAGAAAACACGAGTTACAGTAGTAGTGATAAACAGTGAGACAAAGATCCTCTGCTGAAGCAGAAAAGGTTTTATATATTTCCTATGTAACCTGCAGGGGTGATTCTCAAGTCTGTTGGAGCCCAGGCAAAAAGGGACAGGGACACCTGACAGCCCAGTGTGCCCAGCAGAGCTGACATGAGGGCTGTTTCAACTGAATCACACACTCTGCTTGCCAGAGGTGAGTGAGTGGAGTCATGTGGGGTCCCTTTAGGGAAGTCAGGTCCAGCGTACCGCCACTGCAGACTCTGCACATTATCGCTGCTGTAGTCTCAAATTTGTGCAAACAGTGCATTGTGGGTTGTGTTGCATCCGAATCTGCTGGCAGGCATCTTTTTCTCAATCCTGCCAAACTCCGCCCCTTTCATGTAAGCGTGCAGGGAAGACCCTGGGTTAGAGAGCTGATAACAAACTCTGTGTGACAGTTTATCCTGATAACAAACGTTAGGGTAAGTGAATCCAGATGATGGAAAGATAGCCCGGGTCTGTTGATGAGTCTCCACTTAAACACTGACTTTGTTTGTGTTTCCTGGAGTCCCGTCAGTCCTGTAAACCAGCGTCCCCAACCTTTTTTGTGCCACGGACCGGTTTATGACCGACAATATTCTCAAGGACCGGCCTTTAAGGTGTCGAGGATAAATACAACAAAATAAAACCAGTACCGCTGCCAAAAAAAGAAGAGTTATTCAAAACACATGGGAAAAGACCCAGGGAAACAGAGTTAACGATAAAAAAGATTTAAAAAAATAACGCTTAAAAATTCATAGTTTTTAATTAAAACATTTTAATTAATTAAAATAAAATATTAAAAAAAAAAAAAAAAATTTAAACTCTACCACCAACAAAAATAGAAAAATAAAAATAATAATAAATGATGATAAGATGTATTTATTGTGTTGCTCTTTGTTTGTTTTCTCTTCTGTTTTTTTTCTCCATACAGGTGATCCAGGTGTTTGTTTTTCTTTTTGTTCCTTCCCCCCTTTCTCATCATCTCTTCTGCCCTCTGTTTTTCTTTCTCTCCCTCTCTTTCTTTCATTCTTTCCTTCTCCCTGTCCTATCCCCCAGTCATGTCTGTCCCGTCTGTAACAACCGATAATAAAATAAAATAAATACACAATTATAATAAAGGTCAATCAAATGGACCAACATGGCATCTTTCTTGGCCTTCAAACAACAATTCTGATGGCTAAAGATCCAAATGGGACAGGCAAAAAAATAAATGAATAAATAAATGATGATAACCATGTGCAGCTTCTCTCGTCTTCCATTTTTCCATGATATGTTTCACTCTACATCAGACACGTGTTAAAGTGTGTTGGCTGCATATTAAGTTCAAAATGCTGATGAGCTCTGATCCAGTTGACTGATATACTCTGCTCTACATCCTGCACTGAAATATGAGGATTGTGTGTTTATTAAAATTTAAAATCATCATGGAGTCATTGACAGAAGAGCATCAACGTTCAGCCTGTTAAATTAGATTTAGATATTTTTATTTCAGAAATGATTCCTAACAAAAATGGAGAATATAAAAACACAATCAAAGCAGTAACGTCCATATTATGAAGTGTTTGCTGTATCAGACAATCATGTTTATTCACAACAATGAAAACAATATAGTGCAGATGAACATGGTGCTGTAATGAATCTGCTCTTAAACACAATAACAAAATACATTTTCCAAGAGAGATGATAATGATTCACATCAGAGTGAAGAACGAATACATTTACAACTGGTTTCTAACATTTATTATAGATCGAACTGATCACTGATAGAAACAGAAGAATATTCAAAATGATACTCTGAGAGATACATGAATGAGATATGGATAAACATCAAATCACATAAAACAAAAAAGCACATAATCATTATAACTGAAATAAAATATGAGCAGAAATAAACAAGAATTAAGTCGAAAGATAGAAAAAGGCAAAATGTTTAAAATATATAATCATATAAGAGACTGAACCGTCCAGTCAGGTCACAGATTCATATCTACAATAATATTTTTGTTTGTTTTTGTTTTGATTTCTTCACTTCTATGTATTATTATTATTATTATTATTATTATTATTATTATTATTATTATCATTATTATTATTGTTATTATTATTATTATTATTATTGTTATTATTATAAGCATATTAAGTGTGTGTCTGAGCTGAAAGCTGCTCTCCTCTCCTGGTTTTCTGTGTCACACAGACCACAACAACACAAAGCATCACCTGCAGACTGCTGAGCAGTATCCACCTGACTCTGTAGAAGGTCGAGTAAACCCCAAAGGGCTCTCTGTAGATCAGAACAAATTTTTCTGCTGACACACACTCATACTTTAAATTATAACCTGCACACACATACTCTCCTGCATCTTCCAGTGAGACATTAGAGATTATCAGGCTGCCATCGGAACAAGTGATTCTATTGTCACTGCAGAACTTAACATCGAACACAATTTTGTCTTCTGTTTGGATCAACTTAATGAACAAAAAGCCCGCAGGACTATTTTTCCAATCATCAGAGCATCTGACAGTGACTTCATCTCCCTCTGAGAAAACCTTTACTGCAGGTGGACCAAATTTAGGGCACACCAAAAGCAAGTACTCATCTTTTACTGTTTCACCTACACAGTAGTAATTACCTGAATCATTTAACATTAGTGATGGAAATACCAGTGAGAAGTTTCGACCAATTTCTTGATCAGTATTGTAGGAATCTGCATTCTTCATCCAAACTGGGGGCTGGTCATGAATGGGGTCCATGAAGGGACACTCCAGCACAGCTGTGTCTCCCTCTGAAGCATAACGTAGCTTTATTTCTTTGGTCAAATGTACAGCGTAAGTGCTCACACACTGCTGTTGGTTCATCACCAGGCAGATGTAAGACGTTTGTTGTTCATTGAAGACATGAAGAAGTGATGTGTTTGTCACCTCCAGGAAACTTTCTTGGACTTTATTCACCTTCAAAATTGTTTTGTCTTCAAATCTACTCAGCATGGCTTGTTCCCGCTCCTCGTAATGTCTGATCCAACGCACCGTCAGATTCTCACCTGCTCCTTTACATTGTACGTCTACAGTGTCTTCAAGACTTATGATAGATTCTTCCCTCCTTACTGTCTTACACACAGTCAGGCTGATGTTTCTCTCATATGTCACGCTGCCCTGAGTCCAGCACACTTCTTGGTACAGTCCAGAGTCTGAGTGGGTCAGGCTGTTGAGAGTAAATGAAGGAGAACCATGAAATGTCTCAGGAAATGAGAGTCGTCCTGTCAGGTCTTCATGTACTGTGAAGTTTCTGTTCCAGGGGTCAGAGATGTTCCACAGGACCAGAGTATCTTCACCAACACGTCTGGAGGTGATGCAGGAGCTGTTTTGATCTGGGAGCTTGAACTGTAAAGACTCTCCTTCTTCTCTTATGGCGATAAATTCTTCTGCATGAATGTTGCTGATGAGAGTGAACAGCAGGGAGAAGCAGAGCTGTGCGACTGCAGCCATCCTGCTCAGAGGTCTCGTGGTGAGTGTCGTACAAGCACTGACACTGCTCGCTTCATGAGCTTCCTGTTTGTGGTTGGAGGAGGAACGCCACTTCTTTATCACATCATCAAGGAACACTTTGAAGCATTTGGCTCGATATCACGCCGTATATCTGCTTTCACTCTTCACAGGCCAAAGTGTGGACACGTTTTTTTATACTTCGTTGCATGGGTCCAGGGGTATCAAACATGTGGCCTGGAGCACAGAACCGGCCAGTCACAGTGTCCAATCTGAACCATTACAAGTGAGATAATGTCAGCTTTACCACACAGCCATGAATATTATGAAAATGTAAAAGTCCTTTCTAAACTATTAATAGTTTTTTTCACAAAAAAGACAGAAAGATGGCGGGGCGCTAGGTCGCAGCAGCCACACCGTGTCCTGTCTTGTCTACAATATCCCGACCATAACTTGAACCTGGTATTTAATACCTACTGCACAATCCACTTCGTATTGTCTCTGTCCTGTCTTCGTGTACAGTAGTCCCTCGCTATAATGCGGTTTACCTTTCGCTGATTCTTTTGTGTGTGTAACACCTGCTTAGTATAGTAGGGTTAAGCTTATAGACTAGATTCGAGAGGAGTAAAATAAATTTGAGAGAATTGAGTGTTGAACAGCCGGCAGATTTATTACAATGTTACAGTGGTGCAATAACCCAATGTAAACAGCATAGAAAATTAACAGAAGATCAACAGAGAAGAGCGCTCTTTTGAAAATAACGACAAAATAAAATAAAATGAGTAGTCTCTTTAGACCTGACTCCTGATGAGCAGGATATTGGGAGTTCAACAGTTTCCCAGAGAAACAATCCGTATCAAGTAAGCAGTTTTTGCTCTTGCTTATCTGAAATCCTGCGATTCGAAGTAATTCAGACTGTAGCTCTACTCCTGCATCCAGAACAGCTGGCCACACTGCTTTTGGATTCGCCAAGAGTTTTCACAGGGTCTGGCTCGCCATCCATATCCAGAACCACTTCAGATCCAGGATCACAAAAAACCAGTCTGCACATACAGTACAGAGCAATAAACAAAATAGTTCTTAACAGTTTTTCTAAATAAAATGAGATCTCATAAAGTTTTCAAAATCAAGTACACTGTTGTTTTAACATTGTTCTGTTTCTATGAATTCCATTTGTATTGATTTACAGCATTACAATCAATTGTATTTATATACCCCTTTTTAAGGCATATGTAATCACATCATGAAATGTTTGTAACGTAACTAGTTTTAAATAACTTATTTACATGTATTAACCTATAACTGAAATGACAAAGTGCAGAAAAAGCATTGGACAACATTTATGGCAACAAAACTGCATCCTGCGTTAGTTTTGCACATTTGTGAAGATGCCCAATCAAATAGACAATAAAATAAAATACGACACTCCATTTCACACACAATTCAAGTACTCCGACTGGTTTTAGCTTTTTTAGACAATACAGACTTCGCACTGTTGCAGTGTTTACCACATGTAAAATTAGCATAAGTTTTCCTGCTAACTTATCATCTCTAGTAACTCACCGGAGTTCCCAAGAAACAAACACACGCTCTGCCTGGTTTTGGTCGAGAGTAAAACACATAAAGGCCTCTGAAAAGTACATAACTTTAAGTTAGAGACTGTTAAAAATACTTTATAACACTTATTTTATACCGAAAGACTCACTGTGTAGCTTGTTAATTGCTCTCGGGTGTCTTGCTCCGTTTTGCCTAGCTTAATGCAGCAACGTGCTTTTGTTGCATTCACTGAACTACGGAAAATCAAAATGTGTTCAAGGGGTGTCGGAAATAATAATACCAGGAAAAAACAAGAAAATACTAGTAACCATGTCTATAGGGGTTACATGTGCAATTTTGCATGTTTTTCTTTTTTTGGGGGGGGGTTAACAACGCATTGCGTTCTGTATCCTGATTGGCTGTAGACCATTGTCAAATCAATCTGGTGCCGTGTCTCCTGTACAGTACAAAATGTGTTCAGCTTGTCAATTTTACATAAATCTTTGATCACTAGCAGTGTGACTCTGAAGTGCTGTACAGTATGTTTGTAAGTCTTCTCCCCAACAAACACAAAAATATCGACGAAACGTTTTGCACCGTCAAAAGGCAGCGGCGGGTGTTTTTGGTTTCATTCTATAATACTGGACTCATTTTTCTATGGAGGACCGCGAGAGCCACGCGCATCGAAATAAAGAATTCTGTGCTTAAATAATGAATTGTAGAATAAATTCTGCATTTGTAAATTTATTTTTGAATTCCAATTTAATAAACTCATTTCAAAATCCATTTCCCTTTCCTGTTCGCTCTGGGATTAGCTGCTGGATTAGCTCTTCGATTAACAACTTCCTCGCGGCTATTCAAATTAGCCACACTGTGGGATGTAAGGAGCTCTCTGATTGGTTGGACAGACACAGGCTTTCTGCCTGGATTTTTCTAGCTCATAGCTTCGCCCTGCTAAGAAGCGTGTGTGCTTGTACAAAGGCCGTTCAGCCTCGGGATTTACACTCGGCTCGACACGGATATGTGAAGAATGAAGGGACCCTGCAGCGAAACGGAGAGCCCAACCTCTGACTGAGTGCCTGTTTTCACAGTCTGACCACCTGTGAAGGTAACGTGCTAACATGGCTAACGCTAGCATCACCGCACATAGCCCCATTATTTCAAGGTCATCTTAGTTTATGAAGGTTTTACGTCGCAGCTGTACGAGCTAGCTACGTGTTTTGTAAGCTGCTCTTCACAAATAAAGCTGGAAGCAGCTCAGACTAGTAGAACCAGCACTGAGGCCTGTTACATTTATACACTGTTAGAGCAACGGCTGCAGCCTACAGCCTTTAAACTAGCGATTAAAATGCTGACAGTAAACTCGTCAGTCCAGATGTTACCACATTACTTTGTGATACTTAGAGTTAAAACAACTGAGACAGGCTGATTAAAATAACAGCTGTCAGTTCTCTCATTCCTTATATCAAGACTGGAGATCACACTACTGATTTCAGTTCATTTAATATGTGAGTGCACAGATTCATTCTCAGCTGGACATAAATGATGATCAAAGGCTGTATATATGACGAATTCATCAAATCCCAGCCTGTAACACAGTGCGCTGAATCTTAGCTTTGAATGTCCAGTATATTCTAATCAGTGCAATTTAAGCATTCACTGAACCTAAAGTATCTATGTCATAGGTGGATTCACAGGTGGTAAGTTTAACACAGAAGGGAAACCCTTCTGACGGGAAGAGCAGTGGAGCAGCCCAGGGAAGTAGTAAATATAAACACAAGTTGCTAAAACTATAATTTATTTTTAAAGAAAGCGCTAAAATACTCTGGCCAGGCAGGAACATGAAGTTAAAAACATTAAAAGTAATTAAAACTATACAGCCAAAATGCAATGGCCTCAGCCATGAAGGTCAAGTCCCATAAAAGTCCAAACGGTGCAGAAACCAACAGGATCGTCGCCGCCCTGTCTGCCTCTTCATTCTGGTGCCAACTAAGAAAGGAGAGAGGGCCAGCAGCAGTCACCATTCTTAGATTCCACTGGAATGTGTGTGTGTGTGTGTGTGTGTGAGTGTGTGTATATATATATATATATATATATATATACACACACTCACACATGAATGAATCATTTAGCTTCAGCAGCATTTCTATTCATCTTATGAATTCCAGTCTAATGTCAATTCACTGTTTGAGTTTGGTCTTAAACTCCAGAGAATACCACCTGGTTCAACAATCTTTTTATCTTATTATTTGCTAAACGGTTTTCTTCTGAGAGATGCTCCTGAGGCTGAAATTGAGCCCAGAGAAACAACAACAAAGTTTGTCTGTGAAGGTTCTCAGTCATCCAGGTCATCATAGCCAAAGGAGCTTGCAAAGAAAAGCGTCTGGACTTCTTTAAGTTACTTGAAGACGTTTCACCTTCATCCGAGAAGCTTCTTCAGTTCTAAGGTCAAATGGTGGAGAGTCCCAGATTTAAACCTAGTGGGAGTTTCCCCCCACAGAGGGACAAAGGACCCCCTGATGATCCTCTAATCGCCTGAGCCAAGGTGTGAAACTGGGTGTGGGTCCCAATCAGCCAGAGTTTCAGGTGAGTTCATTGTGAAACCTGGCCCCACCTTATCATGCGAATTCCTGAGGTCAGATGGTCCAGGATGTGAGTGGGCGTTAAGGCGTCTGGGGAGGGATCTCAAAACTGGATTATAGATGGCAGAGAGTTGGTGTCGTAAACCAACGCCTCTGTTCAAAGATGGTCGCTCACAGTGGACATAGATGCTTCTTTCACTCCTCTTTCAAACCATCTGTCCTCTCTGTCCAAAATGTGAACATTGGCATTCTCAAAAGAGTGACCTTTGACCTTAAGATGCAGATGGACTGCTGAGTCTTGTCCTGTGGAGGTGGCTCTTCTATGTTGTGCCATGTGCTTGTGAAGTGGCTGTTTGGTCATTGGAGAGACCAAACAGCCACTTCACAAGTGCATATATATAAGATATATATATATATGTATGTATGTATAACTGTTGTACAAAACACTTTCCCACACGCAACATGTGTGTGAGAGAGAGAGTATCAGATTATAAAGTCAAAGAAAAAACAACTTTAACATGAAAACAGATTGCGGAGCATCCACACTTCTCAAATCAGTAGTAAATGGCCTGTATTTGTGTAGCGCTTTACTCGTCCCTAAGGACCCCAAAGCGCTTTACACATTCAGTCATCCACCCATTCACACACTGGTGATGGCTGCTGGACACTGGTGTTGGACACCAGTCCAGTTGGCAGTAATAAGGATTATTCTCTGTAAAAGAATATCGACATGTGAATTAGATTAGTTTGATGCTGCCAACACTTTCATGTAACTGCGCTGCTGGTTTAACTCAACTAACGGAAAGATATCCTGGATATGCTGACTTTGCTCCATGGTGTACAGGACTCTGAGACAGCAGCTGGACTGCCTGTTTAGCCTCATGATTAATGTCCACAATGAAAACATTAGTCGAACATCGTGAAGTCTGTATAGGTTTAACAGTGTCGAACAAGCCTGGTACAGTTAAACCTGAGAGTTACTATATGGCGGGAACACCAATATTATCTCTTTTAATAAAGTTTACATGTGTATACACAGGTAACACAAAGATCAGGTGTTAATCTGATTTATTTAATCTCTCTCCTCCTTTTTAATATTAGCTATAATTCAGAAATGGCGACTGAAACGAGTAGATATAATGAATGAAGCCGGTGTACCGTCAGCTGGGGTTATGACAGTTGTGTACCGGCTCTATCACACGCTTTGCTGTGAGACAGACATCCAGGAAATCCACAAAATCAGCACTTCTGCAAAGAGGCTCTATCTTAAAAAAACGCTACATCCTCGGCTAAAAAAATATTAAAAGTGTATTTGGTGACACACAAACAGAGTACTTCAAAGCACAGTTCAGTTATTTTCTACATGTTCATAGTTGTTGTTGTTGAGAAACGCCCACTGAAGGAATGGCCACCAGCCCAAAGCAATGGTTTTGACTCAAACAGCGTTAACCCCGCCCCCTGAGTTTGATGGGTGATGCTGACAGATAAAAATAAATGAAGAACACAGCTGCAGGGTCAGGAGTGCCTAAATGAATTAAATAAATACATCATCAAATAATTAATTAAGTGTTTCAATATAAATAAATAATTTATTAAGTGTTTTAAATGACATGAATGGGCATTTAATTAATTACTGCCACATTTAATTCATTATTAATGTGTATGAATTAATCCATTTTGTCACTCCTGACCCTCCATACTCTTGATCCCTGCATCAGCACTTTGGGGGCATTTAGCCCTAAGAACTAATACTTAGTAAAGCAAAATACACCAAACTTATAATTTAGTAAAGGGGGAGGAGCTACGGAGAATGAGCCTTATCAGTGTGGAGTCCATGCCGTTCTGGCTGGGAAACCCCACACATGCGACATGTACTATCGGTGTCCCACTGATGCCCCACTACAACAGTGACATGTGGAACCTTAGTATTACAAAAATTCCATCTAAATAATAAAAAAATAAAATCTATACAATGCACATTTGAGAAAGTTCACTATGACTCACTCAGTACATTATAGCTCAGCTACATAAGGAGCTTGGAAAGAAAAACATCTGGCATCAGGACATCCAGATGCTTTTCTTCTCCATAAAGGTGTATTAAAAAAAGAACAGCAAATTATAATATTACAGCGGATGTGTGACCTTAAATGTTACTGGCTGAAAAAAGGTCACTGATCAAACTGATTCTTGCTCGCTGAGTGCAAAAAACATTTTAATCAGATTCTCTGCAGGAAAATTTGAAAACATTTCCTCCTAAATTCTCAGTATTCACTTATCAGCATTCAGTCAAACGTTCATTTACGGGTGTAGTTAAAAAACTGCTAATAACTGACTTTCCACAGCAGTTGTTTGGTCGGACACAGTAAGAGATGTAATCTGTTACTCTTCATGTGACTTCTTGAGAAAGAAGGTGTCTCTGAGATGTACTAATAGTGTAATACACTCCAGTTTTTCATCTATTATTACCCCCAGAAATTTATTTTCACTGACTCTTTCAATATCAACACCATTTAGTTTAATCTTAGCATTGTATTTAAAGTACTATTTCCAAATAACATCATTTTAGTTTTATTCAAATTTAATGATAATTTGTTTTTATCAAGCCAGAACTTCACTTTACTTATTTCATTAGTCATATCCTCCAATAAATTCTGCAGATCATCTCCAGAGCAGAAGATGTTTGTATCGTCAGCAAAGAAAACCATTTTTAATACTTTGGACACTTTACAGATGTTGTTAATGTTTAAGTTGAAGAATTTTGGGCCCAAAACTGAGCCTTGGGGTGCACCACAAGCAATGTCCATACATAAGGAGCAACCACCATTTAATTTCACAAGTAGTCATGATTTTGCAAATATTCCACCTTGTAGTGCAGTTTGCACAAATTGTTTTAAAAATGCACTCAGCCTACAAACATTACTGATGAGTCAAGATCTGCACAAACTGACAGAAACACTAAAGCAGCTACACATTTTATTCTTATTGTCATGTATGTCCTATTTATCAGGTGACAGAAGAACCAACACAAAGCTCAGAGAGTAATGGTGACACAAGATCACAGGTGAAATTGGAGGATGACTTGGTGGTTCATGTAGGCAAGTATATTTCTCCCTTTTGTTAATCTTTTTTTTTGTCTTTAGCAAAGACAAAAAGGGGAAAAAAGAAACGGGGCAGGGTTCGGTGGTGGAATCATCCATCCCCACCAATGCCAAAACCAAATCTACGCCCTTGGATTACAGAATACATGCCCCAAAATGTATTTGTAACGTAATCCGTTACGTTACTCAATGAGAGTAACATATTCTGAATACTTTGGATTACTTAATATATTATCATGCTATTTACAACTACATGAATGTACTATTGCTGTGTGATTTGTTACTATTACTGTAGGCTACTCACCACACCAACACCAACTAGATTTTTAAATCTTAATATAAATGAGTAACAGTAGGTGGACATTAGGTAAGGCTGTACTTTTAGCAGCGATCTCGTATAGAAAACTATTCCGCGCGTATATAAAACAGGTCCGCGGCTCTGAACCGTAGTAAAGGGACCTCTGGCTAATATGTCGGGTTCATGTCGGCTCGTAGCTGAAAACTAGCTTTACTTTGTTGTCTGGGTCAACTTTGCTAGCAGAGACAGAGAGAGGCGTTGAAAGGCTGCTCCAACAGAACTTATTGTTTCAGAGGAAAACACGAACACGGTGTACAGTCGAGTCTTAATAGCTTACTTACAACTGGGCTACACTGCCCATGAGGCTACATTCTTTAGGGCTATGCCTGGAACAGTCCGCCTGTTGCTTTTATATTAAATAATTTTTGAACAATAAT
>NC_142117.1:41602500-41647500 GCF_056152115.1 Neolamprologus brichardi | reverse complement strand
TTAACGCAGATCGTGTGGTTGTTTGCTGACAACAGAAAAAAGTTGCATCTAAGAACACGTTTTTCTTCTTACTGATGCTCATTAGTGAAACACAAAGACATTAGACTAGTGATGGTAAATTTGATTCTTTTTACTGAATCGAGTTTTAATGAGTCACTCACCAAAGTGAATCGGTTTTTTGAGTCATTTGATTCATTGAGTCAGTTGACCAGAGTGTGCAAAAAATGTACATTTTCACTCAAACTTAATTTGTTTCTCTTTTCATGTGAATCCTACTGCTCAGATGAATGATTAAAAAAAAAACTATTTTATAGAGCAAAAAAAGAGCAAAAACATTTCTAAAATTCAGCAATTTCCTATCAAAATTGCTTAATAAACATTTATTTTGTTTATCTTTATTTTATTAGTATTTTCCTTAAATGTGTTAAATATATACTTTCTCATCTAAATGTCCACTGAAATGTGAGCCAGGGGGCGGTAATGCGCCTTAACATTGGTTGCCAACCAAGAAGAAGAAGAAGCTGTGAGCCAGGAGGGAGGGGGTGAGTGAGTGAGTGATTCGTTCGCTCTATGATTCAGCACAGGAAGGGAGGGGGTGAGTAGCTCAAATGTGCTGTTAGCATGTTAGCAGAGCGATGCTAATGTGAACCGAGGAGCTATTTTCTTGATGTGAGCTTCTACTCAGGGTTTTTTCTTCCAGTTCAGAGCAGAAATGTTTTTGTTAAGATACTGGATGTTGTGTTTTTCTCCACAATTTTAATTATAAGCTAGATACATTGCTGCTAACAGCAACAGGGATGAGTCAGTGAGTCAGTTGGACTTGTGAATCATGATTCATGAGTCAGTAAAGTGATTCTCGAGTATTGAACGATTCGTTCATGATTCGCGCATCACTACATTAGACAAAAATGAAACTTTAGACCCTCTCTTCCCCCCCAACAGAAGTCAAAGGGATCTTCCAGGAATAGTGACACTATTTTCTGGAGAAGTGATTGGTCAGTACGTCGTGATTTCATACCTGCTGATCTCTAATCTGGAACCTAACCGGCACCAGCAGAGTAAAAGACACTTAACAGCTAAATTGAATCAAGCATAAAAACATTTTAGGCATCAAGACAAGTCATATTATCTGTGAATTTCCCTTTTTTTGATTGGTCAGATGCTGCCAACACCTCCCTTTCCTTGTGAAGGTGCATGAGAAACCCTGGATCCTGATCACGATTGTTAGTGTAAGTGAATCCAGATGATGGAAAGAAAACCTGGGCATGCTGAAATCACTTCGTAGTATATGCCCCAGGGTTCAAAGGCCATCCAGTCGCACCATAACAAGAACATGGGAACACTAATGTTGTTTCTCCTTTTACAGTCATAATCTGCATTCATGGATGTTAAAAATGATTTTATTAGAAATGTATTTTGAAACAGAAGAGGTATTTCAGTTAAGATAACACAGAACTACTTCAGTGACAGTGGACGAGATCTTTCCACTGCTGTGCAGTCCAGATGTGCAGCTCACAGACTGATGGCAACCTCTCAGAAAACACGAGTTACAGTAGTAGTGATAAACAGTGAGACAAAGATCCTCTGCTGAAGCAGAAAAGGTTTTATATATTTCCTATGTAACCTGCAGGGGTGATTCTCAAGTCTGTTGGAGCCCAGGCAAAAAGGGACAGGGACACCTGACAGCCCAGTGGGCCCAGCAGAGCTGACATGAGGGCTGTTTCAACTGAATCACACACTCTGCTTGCCAGAGGTGAGTGAGTGGAGTCATGTGGGGTCCCTTTAGGGAAGTCAGGTCCAGCGTACCGCCACTGCAGACTCTGCACATTATCGCTGCTGTAGTCTCAAATTTGTGCAAACAGTGCATTGTGGGTTGTGTTGCATCCGAATCTGCTGGCAGGCATCTTTTTCTCAATCCTGCCAAACTCCGCCCCTTTCATGTAAGCGTGCAGGGAAGACCCTGGGTTAGAGAACTGATAACAAACTCTGTGTGACAGTTTATCCTGATTACAAACGTTAGGGTAAGTGAATCCAGATGATGGAAAGATAGCCCGGGTCTGTTGATGAGTCTCCACTTAAACACTGACTTTGTTTGTGTTTCCTGGAGTCCCGTCAGTCCTGTAAACCAGCGTCCCCAACCTTTTTTGTGCCACGGACCAGTTTATGACCGACAATATTCTCAAGGACCGGCCTTTAAGGTGTCGAGGATAAATACAACAAAATAAAACCAGTACCGCTGCCAAAAAAAGAAGAGTTATTCAAAACACATGGGAAAAGACCCAGGGAAACAGAGTTACCGATAAAAAAGATTTTAAAACATAACGCTTAAAAATTCATAGTTTTTCATTAAAACATTTTAATTAATTAAAATAAATTAAAATTTTAATTAGCCTAAAATTTCTCCTCCGTGAATCGCAACCTTATCGTGGTGGAGGGGTTTGTGTGTCCCAGGGATCCCAGGGGCTATGTTGTCTGGGGGCTTTTGCCCCCTGGTAGGGTCTCCCATGGCAAATTGGTCCTGGGTGAGGGACCAGACAAAGAGCGATTCAAAAGACCCTTATGAAAAAAACACAGAGGGAACAGTTTACCCTGCCCGGGATAGGGTTACCGGGGCCCCGCCCTGGAGCCAGGCCCGGGGAGGGTGCCCGAGGGCGAGCGTCTGGTGGCCGGGCCTTAGTCCATGGGGCCCGGCCGGGCACAGCCCGAAGAGGAGACATGGGCCCATCCTCCCGCAGGCCCACCACCCGCAGGAGGCGCCATAGGGGTCGGGTGCATTGTGTGCCGGGTGGCAGCCAGGAGCGGAGGCCCTGGCGGACTGACCCCCGGCTGCCAAGACTGGCAATAGGGACATGGAATGTCACCTCTCTGGTGGGGAAGGAGCCTGAGTTAGTGCGTGAGGTTGAGAGGTACCAGCTAGATATAGTCGGGCTCACCTCTACGCACGGCTTGGGCTCTGGAACCAGTCTCCTGGAGAGGGGCTGGACTCTGTCTCAGTCTGGAGTTGCCCCTGGTGAGAGGCGGCGGGCTGGGGTGGGTATTCTAATATCCCCTCGGCTTGCTGCCGGTACGTTGGGGTTTTTCCCGGTGGACAAGAGGGTTTGTTCCCTGCGCCTTAGGGTCGGGGAACGGGTCCTGACTGTCATCTGCGCTTATGCGCCGAGTGGCAGTTCGGAGTACCCAGCCTTCTTAGAGTCCCTGGGGGGGTGATGGAAGGTGCTCCACCTGGAGACTCTGTTGTCCTGCTGGGAGACTTCAATGCTCACGTGGGTAACGACAGCGAGACCTGGAGGGGCGTGATTGGGAGGAACGGCCTCCCTGATCTGAACCCGAGCGGTGCTTTGTTATTGGACTTCTGTGCTAATCACAGTTTGGCTATAACGAACACCTTGTTCGAACATAAGAGTGTCCATAAGTGCACGTGGCACCAGGACGCTCTAGGCCGTAGGTCGATGATCGATTTTGTAATCGTATCACCAGACCTGCGACCATATGTTCTGGACACTCGGGTAAAGAGAGGGGCTGAGCTGTCAGCTGATCACCACCTGGTGGTGAGTTGGATCAGGTGGCGGGGGAGGACGCTGGACAGACCTGGTGCACCTAAACGCGTAGTGAGGGTGTGCTGGGAACGACTAGCAGAGGCCCCAGTCCGCGAGATCTTCAACGCACACCTCCGGCAGAGCTTCAACAGCATTCCGAGGGAGGCGGGGGACATCGAGTCCGAATGGACCATGTTCAGCGCCTCCATTGCCGAAGCTGCTGCATTGAGCTGCGGCCGCAAGGTGGTTGGTGCCTGCCGTGGTGGTAATCCCCAAACCAAATGGTGGACACCAGAGGTGAAGGGAGCCACCAGGCTGAAGAAGGAGTCCTATCGGGCTTGGTTAGCCTGTGGGACTCCGGAGGCAGCCGACAGGTATCGACAGGCCAAGCGGAATGCGGCTCGGGCAGTGGCTGAAGCAAAAACTCGGGTGTGGGAGGAGTTCGGAGAGGCCATGGAAAAAGACTTTCGGACTGCCTCGAAGAGGTTCTGGCAAACCGTCAGGCATCTCAGGAGGGGAAAGCGGTGCTCTACCTGCACTGTGTATAGTGCTGGCGGAGCGCTGCTGACGTCGACTGAGAAAATTGTCAGGCGGTGGAAGGAATACTTCGAGGACCTCCTTAATCCCACTGACGCGTCTTCCGAGGAGGAAGCAGAGTCTGGGGATGAGGGGAATGACTCGCCAATTTCCGGGGGCGAGGTCACTGAGGCAGTTAAACAACTCCTTGGTGGCAGAGCCCCTGGTGTTGATGAGGTCCGCCCCGAGTTCCTGAAGGCTCTGGACGTTGTAGGGCTGTCCTGGTTGACACGCCTCTGCAATGTTGCGTGGAGATCAGGGGCAGTACCCGTGGATTGGCAGACCGGGGTGGTGGTCCCCATCTTTAAGAAGGGGGACCGGAGGGTGTGTTCCAACTACAGGGGGATCACACTCCTCAGCCTCCCCGGGAAAGTCTATGCCAGGGTGCTGGAAAGGAGAGTTCGTCCGCTAGTCGAACCTCGGATACAGGAGGAACAATGCGGTTTTCGTCCTGGTCGCGGAACACTGGACCAGCTCTTCATCCTCTCGAGGATACTTGAGGGTGCATGGGAGTTTGCCCAACCAGTTTACATGTGTTTTGTGGACTTGGAGAAGGCATTCGACCGTGTCCCTCGGGATGTCCTGTGGGAGGTGTTGCGGGAGTATGGGGTGTCTGGCCCATTGCTACGGGCCATTCGATCCCTATACAACTGTTGCAAAAGCTTGGTTCGCATTGCCGGCAATAAGTCGGACTCGTTCCCGGTGGGTGATGGGCTCCGCCAGGGCTGCCCTTTGTCACCGGTTCTGTTCATAATTTTTATGGACAGGATTTCTAGGCGCAGCCAAGTGGCGGAGGGCTTTCGCTTTGGTGGCCTCAGGAACTCATCTCTGATTTTTGCGGATGATGTGGTTCTGTTGGCTTCATCGGGTGAGGGCCTCCAGCTCGCACTGGAGCGGTTCGCAGCCGAGTGTGAAGCAGCGGGAATGAGGATCAGCACCTCCAAATCTGAGGCCATGGTTCTCAGCCGGAAAAGGGTGGAGTGCCCACTCCGGGTCGGGGATGAGGTCCTGCCCCAAGTGGAGGAGTTCAAGTATCTCGGGGTCTTGTTCGCGAGTGATGGGAGAAGGGAGCCGGAGATCGACAGACGGATTGGGGCTGCAGCTGCAGTGATGTGGACACTGCACCGGTCCGTCGTGGTGGAGAGGGAGCTGAGTGTAAAAGCGAAGCTCTCAATTTACCGGTCGATCTACGTCCCTACCCTCACCTATGGCCACGAGCTGTGGGTAGTGACCGAAAGGACGAGATTGCGGATACAAGCGGCGGAAATGAGCTTCCTCCGAAGGGTGGCTTGCATCTCCCTTAGAGATAGGGTGAGAAGTTCGGCCATCCGGGAGGGGCTCAGAGTAGAGCCGCTGCTGCTCCACGTCGAAAGGAGCCAGCTGAGGTGGTTTGGGCATCTGACAAGGATGCCTCCTGGGCGCCTCCTGGGTGAGGTGTTCCAGGCATGTCCCACCGGGAGGAGGCCCCGGGGCAGACCCAGGACACGCTGGAGAGATTATATCTCTCGGCTGGCCTGGGAACGCCTTGGTGTTCCCCCGGATGAGCTGGAGGAGGTGGCTGGGGAGAGGGAGGTCTGGGCCTCTTTGCTTAGGCTGCTGCCCCCGCGACCCGGCCCCGGATAAAGCGGATGAAGATGGATGGATGGATGGATGGATAAAATATTTAAAAAAATTTAAACTCTACCACCACCAAAAATAGAAAAATAAAAATAATAATAAATGATGATAACATGTATTTATTATGTTGCTCTTTTTTGTTTGATTTCTCTTCTGTTTTTTTTCTCCATACAGGTGATCCAGGTGTTTGTTTGTTTTTCTTTTTGTTCCTCCCCCCCTTTCTCATCATCTCTTCTGCCCTCTGTTTTTCTTTCTCTCCCTCTCTTTCTTTCATTCTTTCCTTCTCCCTGTCCTATCCCCCAGTCATGTCTGTCCCGTCTGTAACAACCGATAATAAAATAAAATAAATACACAATTATAATAAAGGTCAATCAAATGGACCAACATGGCATCTTTCTTGGCCTTCAAACAACAATTCTGATGGCTAAAGATCCAAATGGGACAGGCAAAAAAATAAATGAATAAATAAATGATGATAACCATGTGCAGCTTCTCTCGTCTTCCATTTTTCCATGATATGTTTCACTCTACATCAGACACGTGTTAAAGTGTGTTGGCTGCATATTAAGTTCAAAATGCTGATGAGCTCTGATCCAGTTGACTGATATACTCTGCTCTACATCCTGCACTGAAATATGAGGATTGTGTGTTTATTAAAATTGAAAATCATCATGGAGTCATTGACAGAAGAGCATCAACGTTCAGCCTGTTAAATTAGATTTAGATATTTTTATTTCAGAAATGATTCCTAACAAAAATGGAGAATATAAAAACACAATCAAAGCAGTAACGTCCATATTATGAAGTGTTTGCTGTATCAGACAATCATGTTTATTCACAACAATGAAAACAATATAGTGCAGATGAACATGGTGCTGTAATGAATCTGCTCTTAAACACAATAACAAAATACATTTTCCAAGAGAGATGATAATGATTCACATCAGAGTGAAGAACGAATACATTTACAACTGGTTTCTAACATTTATTATAGATCGAACTGATCACTGATAGAAACAGAAGAATATTCAAAATGATACTCTGAGAGATACATGAATGAGATATGGATAAACATCAAATCACATAAAACAAAAAAGCACATAATCATTATAACTGAAATAAAATATGAGCAGAAATAAACAAGAATTAAGTCGAAAGATAGAAAAAGGCAAAATGTTTAAAATATATAATCATATAAGAGACTGAACCGTCCAGTCAGGTCACAGATTCATATCTACAATAATATTTTTGTTTGTTTTTGTTTTGATTTCTTCACTTCTGTGTATTATTATTATTATTATTATTATTATTATTATTATTATTATTATTATTATTATCATTATTATAAGCATATTAAGTGTGTGTCTGAGCTGAAAGCTGCTCTCCTCTCCTGGTTTTCTGTGTCACACAGACCACAACAACACAAAGCATCACCTGCAGACTGCTGAGCAGTATCCACCTGACTCTGTAGAAGGTCGAGTAAACCCCAAAGGGCTCTCTGTAGATCAGAACAAATTTTTCTGCTGACACACACTCATACTTTAAATTATAACCTGCACACACATACTCTCCTGCATCTTCCAGTGAGACATTAGAGATTATCAGGCTGACATAGGAACAAGTGATTCTATTGTCACTGCAGAACTCATCATCGTACACAATTTTACCTTCTGTTTGAATCAACTTAATGAACATAAAGTCCAAAGCACTATTTTTCCAATCATAAGAGCATCTCATAGTGACTTCATCTCCCTCTGAGAAAACCTTTACTGCAGGTGGACCAAGTTTAGGGCACACCAAAAGCCAGTACAGATGTTTTACTGTTTCACCTACACAGAAGTAGATACCTGAATCATTTAACATTAGTGATGGAAGTACCAGCGAGAAGTTTCGACCAATTTCTTGAACAGTATTGTAGGAAATTACTTCCTTCATCCAAACTGGGGGCTGGTCATGAATGGGGTCCATGAAGGGACACTCCAGCACAGCTGTGTCTCCCTCTGAAGCATAACGTAGCTTTCGTTGTTTGGTCAAACGTACAGAGTAAGTGCTCACACACTGCTGTTGGTTCATCACCAGGCAGATGTAAACAGTTTGGTATTCATTGAAGACATGAAGAAGTGATGTGTTTGTCACCTCCAGGAAACTTTCTTGGACTTTATTCACCTTCAAAATTATGTCTTTGAATCTACTCCACATGCCTTTTTGCCACTTTCTGTCATGTCTGATCCAACGCACCGTCAGATTCTCACCTGCTCCTTTACATTGTACGTCTACAGTGTCTTCAAGACTTATGATAGATTCTTCCCTCCTTACTGTCTTACACACAGTCAGGCTGATGTTTCTCTCATATGCCACGCTGCCCTGAGTCCAGCACACTTCTTGGTACAGTCCAGAGTCTGAGTGGGTCAGGTTGTTGAGAGTAAATGAAGGAGAACCATGAAATGTCTCAGGAAATGAGAGTCGTCCTGTCAGGTCTTCATGTACTGTGAAGTTTCTGTTCCAGGGGTCAGAGATGTTCCACAGGACCAGAGTATCTTCACCAACACGTCTGGAGGTGATGCAGGAGCTGTTTTGATCTGGGAGCTTGAACTGTAAAGAGCCTCCTTCTTCTTTTATGGCGATAAATTCTTCTGCATGAATGTTGCTGATGAGAGTGAACAGCAGGGAGAAGCAGAGCTGTGCGACTGCAGCCATCCTGCTCAGAGGTCTCGTGGTGAGTGTCGTACAAGCACTGACACTGCTCGCTTCATGAGCTTCCTGTTTGTGGTTGGAGGAGGAACGCCACTTCTTTATCACATCATCAAGGAACACTTTGAAGCATTTGGCTCGATATCACGCCGTATATCTGCTTTCACTCTTCACAGGCCAAAGTGTGGACACGTTTTTTTATACTTCGTTGCATGGGTCCAGGGGTATCAAACATGTGGCCTGGAGCACAGAACCGGCCAGTCACAGTGTCCAATCTGAACCATTACAAGTGAGATAATGTCAGCTTTACCACACAGCCATGAATATTATGAAAATGTAAAAGTCCTTTCTAAACTATTAATAGTTTTTTTCACAAAAAAGACAGAAAGATGGCGGGGCGCTAGGTCGCAGCAGCCACACCGTGTCCTGTCTTGTCTACAATATCCCGACCATAACTTGAACCTGGTATTTAATACCTACTGCACAATCCACTTCGTATTGTCTCTGTCCTGTCTTCGTGTACAGTAGTCCCTCGCTATAATGCGGTTTACCTTTCGCTGATTCTTTTGTGTGTGTAACACCTGCTTAGTATAGTAGGGTTAAGCTTATAGACTAGATTCGAGAGGAGTAAAATAAATTTGAGAGAATTGAGTGTTGAACAGCCGGCAGATTTATTACAATGTTACAGTGGTGCAATAACCCAATGTAAACAGCATAGAAAATTAACAGAAGATCAACAGAGAAGAGCGCTCTTTTGAAAATAACGACAAAATAAAATAAAATGAGTAGTCTCTTTAGACCTGACTCCTGATGAGCAGGATATTGGGAGTTCAACAGTTTCCCAGAGAAACAATCCGTATCAAGTAAGCAGTTTTTGCTCTTGCTTATCTGAAATCCTGCGATTCGAAGTAATTCAGACTGTAGCTCTACTCCTGCATCCAGAACAGCTGGCCACACTGCTTTTGGATTCGCCAAGAGTTTTCACAGGGTCTGGCTCGCCATCCATATCCAGAACCACTTCAGATCCAGGATCACAAAAAACCAGTCTGCACATACAGTACAGAGCAATAAACAAAATAGTTCTTAACAGTTTTTCTAAATAAAATGAGATCTCATAAAGTTTTCAAAATCAAGTACACTGTTGTTTTAACATTGTTCTGTTTCTATGAATTCCATTTGTATTGATTTACAGCATTACAATCAATTGTATTTATATACCCCTTTTTAAGGCATATGTAATCACATCATGAAATGTTTGTAACGTAACTAGTTTTAAATAACTTATTTACATGTATTAACCTATAACTGAAATGACAAAGTGCAGAAAAAGCATTGGACAACATTTATGGCTAAAAGAAAAGTGCATCCTGCGTTAGTTTTGCACATTTGTGAAGATGCCCAATCAAATAGACAATAAAATAAAATACGACACTCCATTTCACACACAATTCAAGTACTCCGACTGGTTTTAGCTTTTTTAGACAATACAGACTTCGCACTGTTGCAGTGTTTACCACATGTAAAATTAGCATAAGTTTTCCTGCTAACTTATCATCTCTAGTAACTCACCGGAGTTCCCAAGAAACAAACACACGCTCTGCCTGGTTTTGGTCGAGAGTAAAACACATAAAGGCCTCTGAAAAGTACATAACTTTAAGTTAGAGACTGTTAAAAATACTTTATAACACTTATTTTATACCGAAAGACTCACTGTGTAGCTTGTTAATTGCTCTCGGGTGTCTTGCTCCGTTTTGCCTAGCTTAATGCAGCAACGTGCTTTTGTTGCATTCACTGAACTACGGAAAATCAAAATGTGTTCAAGGGGTGTCGGAAATAATAATACCAGGAAAAAACAAGAAAATACTAGTAACCATGTCTATAGGGGTTACATGTGCAATTTTGCATGTTTTTCTTTTTTTGGGGGGGGGGTTAACAACGCATTGCGTTCTGTATCCTGATTGGCTGTAGACCATTGTCAAATCAATCTGGTGCCGTGTCTCCTGTACAGTACAAAATGTGTTCAGCTTGTCAATTTTACATAAATCTTTGATCACTAGCAGTGTGACTCTGAAGTGCTGTACAGTATGTTTGTAAGTCTTCTCCCCAACAAACACAAAAATATCGACGAAACGTTTTGCACCGTCAAAAGGCAGCGGCGGGTGTTTTTGGTTTCATTCTATAATACTGGACTCATTTTTCTATGGAGGACCGCGAGAGCCACGCGCATCGAAATAAAGAATTCTGTGCTTAAATAATGAATTGTAGAATAAATTCTGCATTTGTAAATTTATTTTTGAATTCCAATTTAATAAACTCATTTCAAAATCCATTTCCCTTTCCTGTTCGCTCTGGGATTAGCTGCTGGATTAGCTCTTCGATTAACAACTTCCTCGCGGCTATTCAAATTAGCCACACTGTGGGATGTAAGGAGCTCTCTGATTGGTTGGACAGACACAGGCTTTCTGCCTGGATTTTTCTAGCTCATAGCTTCGCCCTGCTAAGAAGCCTGTGTGCTTGTACAAAGGCCGTTCAGCCTCGGGATTTACACTCGGCTCGACACGGATATGTGAAGAATGAAGGGACCCTGCAGCGAAACGGAGAGCCCAACCTCTGACTGAGTGCCTGTTTTCACAGTCTGACCACCTGTGAAGGTAACGTGCTAACATGGCTAACGCTAGCATCACCGCACATAGCCCCATTATTTCAAGGTCATCTTAGTTCATGAAGGTTTTACGTCGCAGCTGTACGAGCTAGCTACGTGTTTTGTAAGCTGCTGTGCTCTTCACAAATAAAGCTGGAAGCAGCTCAGACTAGTAGAACCAGCACTGAGGCCTGTTACATTTATACAGTGTTAGAGCAACGGCTGCAGCCTACAGCCTTTAAACTAGCGATTAAAATGCTGACAGTAAACTCGTCAGTCCAGATGTTACCACATTACTTTGTGATACTTAGAGTTAAAACAACTGAGACAGGCTGATTAAAATAACAGCTGTCAGTTCTCTCATTCCTTATATCAAGACTGGAGATCACACTACTGATTTCAGTTCATTTAATATGTGAGTGCACAGATTCATTCTCAGCTGGACATAAATGATGATCAAAGGCTGTATATATGACGAATTCATCAAATCCCAGCCTGTAACACAGTGCGCTGAATCTTAGCTTTGAATGTCCAGTATATTCTAATCAGTGCAATTTAAGCATTCACTGAACCTAAAGTATCTATGTCATAGGTGGATTCACAGGTGGTAAGTTTAACACAGAAGGGAAACCCTTCTGACGGGAAGAGCAGTGGAGCAGCCCAGGGAAGTAGTAAATATAAACACAAGTTGCTAAAACTATAATTTATTTTTAAAGAAAGCGCTAAAATACTCTGGCCAGGCAGGAACATGAAGTTAAAAATGTTAAAAGTAATTAAAACTATACAGCCAAAATGCAATGGCCTCAGCCATGAAGGTCAAGTCCCATAAAAGTCCAAACGGTGCAGAAACCAACAGGATCGTCGCCGCCCTGTCTGCCTCTTCATTCTGGTGCCAACTAAGAAAGGAGAGAGGGCCAGCAGCAGTCACCATTCTTAGATTCCACTGGAATGTGTGTGTGTGTGTGTGTGTGTGTGTGTGTGTGTGTGAGTGTGTGTCTGTGTGTGTGTGTGTGTGTGTGTGTCTGTGTGTCTGTGTGTGTGTGTGAGTGTGTGTGTGAGTGTGTGTGTGAGTGTGTGTGTGTGTGTGTGTGTGAGTGTGTGTGTGTGTGTGTGTGAGTGTATATATATATACACACACACACACACATGAATGAATCATTTAGTTTCAGCAGCATTTCTATTCATCTTATGAATTCCAGTCTAATGTCAATTCACTGTTTGAGTTTGGTCTTAAACTCCAGAGAATACCACCTGGTTCAACAATCTTTTTATCTTATTATTTGCTAAACGGTTTTCTTCTGAGAGATGCTCCTGAGGCTGAAATTGAGTCCAGAGAAACAACAACAAAATTTGTCTGTGAAGGTTCTCAGTCATCCAGGTCATCGTAGTCTAAGGAGCTTGCAAAGAAAAGCGTCTGGACTTCTTTAAGTTACTTGAAGACGTTTCACCTTCATCCGAGAAGCTTCTTCAGTTCTAAGGTCAAATGGTGGAGAGTCCCAGATTTAAACCTAGTGGGAGTTTCCCCCCACAGAGGGACAAAAGGACCCCCTGATGATCCTCTAATCGCCTGAGTCAAGGTGTGAAACTGGGTGTGGGTCCCAATCAGCCACAGTTTCGGGTGAGCTCATTGTGAAACCTGGCCCCACCTTATCATGCGAATTCCTGAGGTCAGAGGGCCCAGGATGTGAGTGGGCGTTAAGGCGTCTGGGGAGGGAACTCAAAACTGGATTATAGATGGCAGACAGTTGGTGTCGTAAACCACCGCCTCTGTTCAAAGATGGTCGCTCACAGTGGACATAGATGCTTCTTTCACTCCTCTTTCAAACCATCTGTCCTCTCTGTCCAAAATGTGAACATTGGCGTCCTCAAAAGAGTGACCTTTGACCTTAAGATGCAGATGGACAGCTGAGTCTTGTCCTGTGGAGGTGGCTCTTCTATGTTGTGCCATGTGCTTGTGAAGTGGCTGTTTGGTCATTGGAGAGACCAAACAGCCACTTCACAAGCGCATATATATAAGATATATATATATGTATGTATGTATAACTGTTTAACTTTCACTGAACCAGAAAATTATGACTCTAGAGATAAAATCTCTTTTGCAAGAGTCTTGACCTCAGCATGCTGCTTACATGCTTTTTACCCTTTCAGGAAAAAGGCTAAAATGTTAAAATGTTTTTTAGTATGTGTAGGAATTTATACCAAATCTACACAAAATTAAGTTCATTTGTTGCAGAGAAACGATTGATGGACAGATGTGGAGGATATGTGGGAGGAAACGGGCATCAAACCACTGAAGTAAACATGTTTTCAGAGATAATAAAGAACTGCGTGTTGGAAAGTGTACAAAACACTTTCCCACACGCAACATGTGTGTGAGAGAGAGAGTATCAGATTATAAAGTCAAAGAAAAAACAACTTTAACATGAAAACAGATTGCTGAGCATCCACACTTCTCAAATCAGTAGTAAATGGCCTGTATTTGTGTAGCGCTTTACTCGTCCCTAAGGACCCCAAAGCGCTTTACACATTCAGTCATCCACCCATTCACACACTGGTGATGGCTGCTGGACACTGGTGTTGGACACCAGTCCAGTTGGCAGTAATAAGGATTATTTTCTGTAAAAGAATATCGACATGTGAATTAGATTAGTTTGATGCTGCCAACACTTTCATGTAACTGCGCTGCTGGTTTAACTCAACTAACGGAAAGATATCCTGGATATGCTGACTTTGCTCCATGGTGTACAGGACTCTGAGACAGCAGCTGGACTGCCTGTTTAGCCTCATGATTAATGTCCACAATGAAAATATTAGTCGAACATCGTGAAGTCTGTATAGGTTTAACAGTGTCGAACAAGCCTGGTACAGTTAAACCTGAGAGTTACTATATGGCGGGAACACCAATATTATCTCTTTTAATAAAGTTTACACGTGTATACACAGGTCACACTGATTATTGAACAGAAAACACAAAGATCAGGTGTTAATCTGATTTATTTAATCTCTCTCCTCCTTTTTAATATTAGCTATAATTCAGAAATGGCGACTGAAACGAGTAGATATAATGAATGAAGCCGGTGTACCGTCAGCTGGGGTTATGACAGTTGTGTACCGGCTCTATCACACGCTTTGCTGTGAGACAGACATCCAGGAAATCCACAAAATCAGCACTTCTGCAAAGAGGCTCTATCTTAAAAAAACGCTACATCCTCGGCTAAAAAAATATTAAAAGTGTATTTGGTGACACACAAACAGAGTACTTCAAAGCACAGTTCAGTTATTTTCTACATGTTCATAGTTGTTGTTGTTGAGAAACGCCCACTGAAGGAATGGCCACCAGCCCAAAGCAATGGTTTTGACTCAAACAGCGTTAACCCCGCCCCCTGAGTTTGATGGGTGATGCTGACAGATAAAAATAAATGAAGAACACAGCTGCAGGGTCAGGAGTGCCTAAATGAATTAAATAAATACATCATCAAATAATTAATTAAGTGTTTCAATATAAATAAATAATTTATTAAGTGTTTTAAATGACATGAATGGGCATTTAATTAATTACTGCCACATTTAATTCATTATTAATGTGTATGAATTAATCCATTTTGTCACTCCTGACCCTCCATACTCTTGATCCCTGCATCAGCACTTTGGGGGCATTTAGCCCTAAGAACTAATACTTAGTAAAGCAAAATACACCAAACTTATAATTTAGTAAAGGGGGAGGAGCTACGGAGAATGAGCCTTATCAGTGTGGAGTCCATGCAGTTCTGGCTGGGAAACCCCACACATGCGACATGTACTATCGGTGTCCCACTGATGCCCCACTACAACAGTGACATGTGGAACCTTAGTATTACAAAAATTCCATCTAAATAATAAAAAAATAAAATCTATACAATGCACATTTGAGAAAGTTCACTATGACTCACTCAGTACATTATAGCTCAGCTACATAAGGAGCTTGGAAAGAAAAGCATCTGGCATCAGGACATCCAGACGCTTTTCTTCTCTACAAAGGTGTATTAAAAAAAGAACAGCAAATTATAATATTACAGCGGATGTGTGACCTTAAAGGTTACTGGCTGAAAAAAGGTCACTGATCAAACTGATTCTTGCTCGCTGAGTGCAAAAAACATTTTAATCAGATTCTCTGCAGGAAAATTTGAAAACATTTCCTCCTAAATTCTCAGTATTCACTTATCAGCATTCAGTCAAACGTTCATTTACGGGTGTAGTTAAAAAACTGCTAATAACTGACTTTCCACAGCAGTTGTTTGGTCGGACACAGTAAGAGATGTAATCTGTTACTCTTCGTGTGACTTCTTGAGAAAGAAGGTGTCTCTGAGATGTACTAATAGTGTAATACACTCCAGTTTTTCATCTATTATTACCCCCAGAAATTTATTTTCCCTGACTCTTTCAATATCAACACCATTTAGTTTAATCTTAGCAGTGTATTTAAAGTACTATTTCCAAATAACATCATTTTAGTTTTATTCAAATTTAATGATAATTTGTTTTTATCAAGCCAGAACTTCACTTTACTTATTTCATTAGTCATATCCTCCAATAAATTCTGCAGATCATCACCAGAGCAGAAGATGTTTGTATCGTCAGCAAAGAGAACCATTTTTAATACTTTGGACACTTTACAGATGTTGTTAATGTTTAAGTTGAAGAATTTTGGGCCCAAAACTGAGCCTTGGGGTACACCACAAGCAATGTCCATACATAAGGAGCAACCACCATTTAATTTCACAAGTAGTCATGATTTTGCAAATATTCCACCTTGTAGTGCAGTTTGCACAAATTGTTTTAAAAATGCACTCAGCCTACAAACATTACTGATGAGTCAAGATCTGCACAAAATGACAGAAACACTAAAGCAGCTACACATTTTATTCTTATTGTCATGTATGTCCTATTTATCAGGCGACAGAAGAACCAACACAAAGCTCAGAGAGTAATGGTGATACAAGATCACAGGTGAAATTGGAGGATGACTTGGTGGTTCATGTAGGCAAGTATATTTCTCCCTTTTGTTAATCTTTTTTTTTTGTCTTTAGCAAAGACAAAAAGGGGCAAAAAGAAACGGGGCAGGGTTCGGTGGTGGAATCATCCATCCCCACCAATGCCAAAACCAAATCTACGCCCTTGGATTACAGAATACATGCCCCAAAATGTATTTGTAACGTAATCCGTTACGTTACTCAATGAGAGTAACATATTCTGAATACTTTGGATTACGTAATATATTATCATGCTATTTACAACTACATGAATGTACTATTGCTGTGTGATTTGTTACTATTACTGTAGGCTACTCACCATACCAACACCAACTAGATTTTTAAATCTTAATATAAATGAGTAACAGTAGGTGGACATTAGGTAAGGCTGCAATTTTAGCAGCGATCTCATATAGAAAACTATTCCGCGCGTATATAAAACAGGTCCGCGGCTCTGAACCGTAGTAAAGGGACCTCTGGCTAATACGTCGGGTTCTGTGTCGGCTCGTAGCTGAAAACTAGCTTTACTTTGTTGTCTGGGTCAACTTTGCTAGCAGAGACAGAGAGAGGCGTTGAAAGGCTGCTCCAACAGAACTTATTGTTTCAGAGGAAAACACAAACACGGTGTACAGTCGAGTCTTAATAGCTTACTTACAGCTGGGCTACACTGCTCATGAGGCTACATTCTTTAGGGCTATGCCTGGAACAGTCTGCCTGTTGCTTTTATATTAAATAATTTTTGAACAATAATTGAAAAAAAAATTTCTCCACGTCATTATGTGGGCTGCAAGTAGGGTGACATGGGCCGCGAGATTGAGACACCGCCATTAGAGCCTCTTAATGCGTGTTTTTTTGGGGGTTTCTGTCGGCATGGAATTACCAAAAACAGAGAGGGCATAGCCAAACATATGAAACAGGAAAAGACGGCCGTGTAATCCCTTTATTTCAAAAAAGTAACTGTATTCTGAATACCACCATTTTAAATGGTAACTGTAACGGAATACAGTTACTCATATTTTCTATTTTAATACGTAACTTCGGTACATGTATTCTGTTACTCCCCAACACTGAAAATAAATAAAAGAACATTGAAGTTCTTGAGATGTTCAGTGCAATAACACACAAGCTAATCCAAAAGTTAACAGCTCACATCATGACTTATGACCTCAAAGTCTGCCTGGATCTAAATGAGGGAACCATGCGGACCTCATCAGTACAGGGCCTGCTGCAGCACACAAACTAATTTATATATATATACACACACACATATATATAGATATAAAAATATAAATTTGTTTTATTTTTATTTATTTTTTAATTACCTCTTCATCTGCTTTCAGCTGCACAAACTCAAGTCTCACATATCAGTGACAAACCACAGTTGTGCTGTTGGAGCATCCACAGCCTCTGTGTGAGTGCACTGCAACATCATGACATGAAGAACACTGGACACTTGAACCCGCTTTCAGTCTAACTTTAACTTTTTATCGCCAATAGACAAGTTGGCAAAATGTAACACTCAGAACATGGAGTCAACAAATAATACTAAAATGTTTAATTATTACTACATTACCTTTGACTAAAACTCTTGTTTGCGAGCAGCTTATTGATCTTGATAAAGACGTGCTGCTTACTTGTGTAAAAACAGTGAAATATAAAAAGTGTTTACTAATTTGTACCAACGTGAGAGAGAAATGGATCTGAAACCACTGAATGTGAGTGTTTGCAGACACACAGATAATGAAGACATGCTGCTCGGAAATGCTAGATACAGATAAAGATGGAGTGTGTGTGTGTGTGTGTGTGTGTGTGTGTGTGTGTGTGTGTGTGTGTGTGTGTGTGTGTGTGTGTGTGTGTGTGTGTGTGTGTCTAACTGCCTCAGTAATTATGGACCTTATAGTCCTTACAAACACTGTTTCACTAACTTCAGTAAACATTTTACATACATATGTCCCACCGTGAACGCAGCGGTGCACGAGCCACTGCAGTGGAGCTCACGTACAGCTTTGTGCTTCAGACTGTTATCACACACAAACAATCAATGCAGGAGAAATAGCGCGTGCACGTGGTAGATGCCGTCATTTACACAGTGCTTCATGCAGGTGTGATAACGAGACTGTTTGACTGCTGCAGGAGAAGATTGTTGATTTATGTATCTGTGCATTTTCAGATTTTTGTGTTCCAGCTGTTGTATGTTTGTTTTTTCTTACAGGTGCAGCAGTTGGTGATTGTGCATTTCTATTTGGACTCTATTCTTTTATTACATCTTGCACTACGACCCCCATGCACCAATGCCGTGCACCGGGTGTGGTAGGCCTTTGTGTTGCTCAGTGAACGGAGTTGATTCAGCACAGTCCTCCAAGCTATGTGCAGTAAATGTACTATCATCAAGTACTGATTATTATCCACTTTTTATACTTTTTCTATTTTTTTTCCTTTTTGTGCCATTTCAGATATTGTGTCAGTCACTGTTCCCTCTGAGCACGTGAGCAACCGTGCACTGCTAACACAGTCTCCACTGAAAATCAGCAAAATAAAATAAAGACATGTATTTACTTTTATTCCAATTCAGGCTTGATTTTTTTTGTGCGCAGCGCAGATTTTCTGTGTGGGGAGATCGTGTCAGCAGTGCGCGACTGTTCACTTGCACAGCTTTATTACTTCCAGGCTGGATTACTGCAATTCATATTATCAGGATGTCCTAAAAACTCGGGTTCATTATGACATCTATAAAGAGAAACTTCACAATTATAATTTACAACTGAGGAGTGCAAGAAGGTCCTACTTCTCTGACATCATCACCAAAAACAGTCATAATGCTCGGGTCTTATTTTCTACAGTTGACAGGCTAACAAACCCTCCTGTGTCAGTGGCAGCTGAACTTCGACCATGGCCTGCAATGACTTCGCCAAATTCTTCACAGACAAAATCCAAAAGATTAGACAAGTAATTACATCAACAGCAGATTCAGGACATGTACTGTGTCCACCAAAAAACTGTTTAAACACCATCAAACAGTTTCACCCTATTAACAGCAACGACCTGGAGGACATCTTAGATCAACTGAACTCCTCCTCTTGCTGTTTAGATGTCCTGTTTTTCAAAAAGGTCTCAAAGACTTTGGAGTCAGACCTGTTACAGATCGTCAGCTTTTCTTTAATGTCATGTGTGTTTCCAGAACCACTAAAAACTGCTGTAATTAAACCTATACTGAAAAAGGACAATCTTGACAAGATACAAATGAAGAACTACAGGCCGATCTCAAATCTCCCATTTTTAAGTAAGATCATTGAAAAAGCAGTTTCTCAACAGCTCAATTACTTCTTAACACAGAATAACTGCTATGATGCCTTCCAGTCAGGTTTTAGACAGAACCACAGCACTGAAACTGCTCTGACCAAAGTGTTTAATGACATATGTCTGAATACAGACAGTGGAAACATGTCAGTCTTAGTTTTACTGGATCTCAGTGCAGCATTTGATACAGTTGACCGCAACATATTACTCAAACGGAGAACTGGGCAGGTCTTTCAGGAACTGTACTAAACTGGTTCAAAACATACTTAGAAAACAGGAAATACTTTGTATCAACAGGTAACTTCACATCTGAGCAGACAAGTATCACATGTGGAGTTCCCCAAGGTTCCATCCTGGGACCCCTTCTGTTTAACATTTACATGCTCCCACTGGCACAGATTATAAAGAACAACAAAATAAACTATCACAGCTATGCAGATGACACACAAGCAGTGTTGGGAAGGTTACTTTTAAAATGTATTCCATTACAGATTACAGATTACATGCCCCAAAATGTATTCTGTAACGTATTCCGTTACGTTACTCAATGAGAGTAACGTATTCTGAATACTTTGGATTACTTAATATATTATCATGCTGTTTACAACTACATGAATGTACTATTGCTGTGATTTATTACTGTTACTGAAGGTCCGCGGCTCCGAACCGTAGTAAAGGGACCTCTGGCTAATACGGTGGGTTCTGTGTCGGCTCGTAGCTGAAAACTAGCTTTACTTTGTTGTCTGGGTCAACTTTGCTAGCAGAGACAGAGAGAGGCGTTGAAAGGCTGCTCCAACAGAACTTATTGTTTCAGAGGAAAACACGAACACGGTGTACAGTCGAGTCTTAATAGCTTACTTACAGCTGGGCTCGTCAGGCTCTCTTCTTGGCTGCAGTGGTTATTATTATATTTACATGCTTCCAGCTCCCGTTTCTGCTCGATGACAGCTCGTACTTTTCCTTTTTCTCCCTCCCTCGCTCACAGACACATAACGTGTATGGCAGTCCATTCTCCCTGCAGCACGGACTACACTGCCCATGATGCTACATTCTTTAGAGCTATACCTGTAGCATTCTGCCTGTTAGCTTAGCACAACAACAACAAAAAGGCCTCTCTCACCCAGGAAACACGCAGAGAGAGAGCGTCACCCTGTAACCATGGCAACCGTAACGCTGCCTGGAACAACAGAACGTAGCTGTCAAACAAAACCCAAACAGTCCTGACCGCCACAATATGAAACAGGGAAGTACCGCCGTGTAATCCATTTATTTCAACAAAGTAACTGTATTCTAAATACCACCTTTTTAAACGGTAACTGTAACGGAATACAGTTACTCATATTTTGTATTTTAAATACGTAACGGCGGTACATGTATTCCGTTACTCCCCAACACTGCACACAAGTATATATCACAATGTCAGCAGGAGACCGAGGCCCTGTACAGGCTCTTGGTAAATGCATTGTGGAAATTAATGACTGGTTGTGCCACAATTTTCTCCAGCTAAACAAAAACAAAACGGAGGTAATAGTCTTTGCAGCCAAAGAAAAACGATCACAGGTCGCCACAGAACTTCAATCTATACACCTAAAAACCACAAACCAGGTGAGAAATTTGGGTGTAGTGATGGACATAGACCTAAATTTGTAAAAACACATTAAAGCAATAACAAAGTCAGCTTACTATCACCTCAAGAATATATCAAGGATAAAAGATCTGCTGTCTCAACAGGACCTGGAAAAACTAGTCCATGCATTCATCTTTAGTAGGCTTGATTACTGTAACAGCATCTTTACAGGTCTACCTAAAAATCAGTCAGACAACTACAGCTCATTCAGAGCTCTGCTGCTCGAGTCCTCACTAAGACCAAACAAGTGGACCACATCAGTCCAGCTCTGAGGTCTTTACACTGGCTGCCTGTCCGTCAGAGGATAGACTTTAAACTTCTGATGCTGGTCTATGAAGCTCTGAATGGTTTAGGACCAAAATACATCAGTGACCTCCTGACCCAGTATGAACCTTCCAGATCCCTCAGGTCATCTGGATCCGGTCTTTTATCAGCTCCCAGAGTCAGAACCAGACACGGAGAAGCTGCATTCAGCTTTTATGCTCCTTATATCTGGAACAAACTCCCAGAAAGCCTCAGATCAGCTGAAACACTCAGTTTATTTAAATCCAGGTTGAAGACTCACCTGTTCTCAGCTGCATTTGAATAAAGCACCAAATCCACACTGTTTTACTTTTAAGCTTAAATTCTAAAACTTACATTTTATCTACTGTTCCTTTCTTTTCTTTTTTTAATGCTTTTTATTTGTTTTTATTTTTTAATGTCTCTGTAAAGCACTTTGAATCACCATGTTGTTGAATTGTGCTATATAAATAAACTTGCCTTGTCTTACACTATTAGTACATCTCAAAGATACTTTCTTTCTCAGGAAGTCACATGAAGAGTAATAGATTACATCTCTCACAGTATCAGACCAACCAGCTGCTGTGGAAAGTCTTTTTTTAGACACAGAGATAAAAATGTTTGACTGAAAGCTGATAAGTGAAAACTGAGAATTTAGAAGGAAATATTTTTATCTGAGGATCTGATTAAACTGTCACACTAATGTTTATATTTTTTAAACAAACTTATTGATGAAGACACTCTGGTCCTGTGGAACATTTCTCACTTTGGGAAGAGAGTCCCCAAAATACATGAAGATGTGACAGGACGAGTCGTATATTCAGTAATTCATTATTCTCCTTCATTTACTCTCCATGAGCTGACCCACTCAGACTCTGGACTGTACCAAGATGTGTGCTGGACTGAGGGCAACGTGACATATGAGAGAAACATCAGCCTGACTGTGTGTAGGACAGTAAGTAAGGAAACAAGAGAATCTGACGGTCCAGTGGATCAAATATGAACTGACGCTTGATGAAGATTTCAGGACTGAAGGTTCTGGGTATCTTTTGATGAATGACAGTAGAAGGGCACATTTCCTGAAGGAGACAAACATGTCAACACTTCATGTGTCGAACATAAAAATGAACACAGTATACATTTGCCTGGTGATGAACCAACAGCAATGTGTGAGCAGTCATTCTGTACATTTGACCAAACAAACAAACGTCATCTATCACTCAGTGGGAGAGACAGCTGTGCTTCAGTGTCCCATCAGTCATGACCAGCCCCCAGTTTGGAAGAAGCGGGACAAACTTTTCCAAGAAGGCAGTCCAAACTACTCGCTGGTGCTCCCATCATTGATGTTAAATGATTCAGGTTCGTACAGCTGTGAAGGTCAAACCATAAAACAATGGTACAAACTTTTTGTGTTCCCCAAATTTGGTCCACCTGCAGTAGAGGTCTTCTCAGAGGGAGATGAAGTCACTGTCAGATGCTCTGATAAGAGAGAAACAACTATGTTGTCCATTTGGTTCATGAAGTCGATCCAAACAGAAGGCAAAATTGTGTACTCTTTTATGTTTCACGATCCACATAGAATCACCGCTGAAGACAGACTGATATTCTCTAATGTCTCACTGAAACATGCAGGAGAGTACTGGTGTACAAAGATGAAATCAGGTGATGAGTGTGTGTCAGCAGAAAAAACAGTTCTGATCTACAGAGAGCCCTTTGGGGTTTACTCGACCTTCTACAGAGTCAGGTGGATACTGCTCAGCAGTCTGCAGGTGATGCTTTGTGTTGTTGTGGTCTGTGTGACACAGAAAACCAGGAGAGGAGAGCAGCTTTCAGCTCAGACACACACTTAATATGCTTATAATAATAATAATAATAATAATAATAATAATAACAATAATAATAATAATAATAATAATAATAATAATAATGATAATAATAATAATAATGATGATAATAATAATGATAATAATAATAATGATAATAGTAATAATAATTATAATAATGATAATAATAATGATAATAATAATAATAATAATAATAATAATAATTACAATAATAATAATAATAACAATAATAATAATTATAATAATGATAATAATAATAATAATAATAATTGTCTTCCATATTTCCAACCATATCCATAATCACATACTGTGTATGCTACCATTGTATATTGTCACGGTTCTGGGTCCGTTGGACCCAGTATTTTGAGTTTCTTATGTTTTGGTTTAATTTTGCATCAGGGATTGTTTTCTTGTTGTGTTAATGATTATGCTGTGTATTATTAGTTTCATGTCTCTGTTTATTTGTGTTTAGGATTTGTTCTTTGGTTGTGTCTGCTTTGTATTGGTCTAAGTTCCATGTGTCATTTTCTGTCTGTCTCTCAATGTCGAGTCTGCGTCTTAGTGTGATGGTTTCTTGTTCCTGTTTTACTTTGAAGGTCTGTGTCTCATGTCAGTGTATCCTACTTTGCTCCCTGTCTCGTCAGTTCTGATTTCTCCCAGCTGTGCTCTCCTTCTGTGTCTCATTCCCCTCGTTACTTCCCAGTGTATTTAAACCCTGTGTTTCTCTGAGTCAGTGTCGCGTCGTCCCTCTTGATGTGTGGATCTCCCTGTGAGTTTGAGTTTATGTTTTCCCTGCCAGCAAATAAAGCTGCGATTTTGAGTTCATCCCCTGAGTCTGAGTCCTGCATTTTGGGTCCTACTCCTGCTAGCCACACTGCAATCCATGACATATATATTGTATTATCTTGTTTTTTTTCATTGATTGTACTTATTGTATTTTTGTATTTCCTTCTGATATCTGTACCTGAGCTGAGGTGACGCAAAAAATTCCCCATTGAGGGATCAATAAAGTCTTATCTTATCTTATCTATTAATAATATCATCATCATTATTATTATACATAAACGTAACAAGATGAAAATAAACAAAAACAAAAACATTATTGTAGATATGAATATGTACCTGATTAGACGCCTCGGTCTCTTATGTGATTATGATTTTATCTTTTCACTTATATAATGATTATGTGCTTTTTTGTTTTATGTGATTTGATGTTTATCCATATCTCATTCATGTATCTCTCAGAGTATCATTTTGAATATTCTTCTGTTTCTATCAGTGATCAGTTCGATCTATAATAAATGTTAGAAACCAGTTGTAAATGTATTCGTTCTTCACTGTGATGTGAATCATTATCATCTCTCTTGGAAAAATGTATTTTGTTATTGTGTTTAAGAGCAGATTCATTACAGCACCATGTTCATCTGCACTATATTGTTTTCATTGTTGTGAATAAACATGATTGTCTGATACAGCAAACACTTCATAATATGGACGTTACTGCTTTGATTGTGTTTTTATATTCTCCATTTTTGTTAGGAATCATTTCTGAAATAAAAATATCTAAATCTAATTTAACAGAAGATGAGAAGATGCTGTTCCATAATTCACTGCAGCGGGCCTCCATTCATGAAAACCATTAACACAATAAATAAAGTGGCACAGATCATGCAAATGTTCATTTTAACTGTATTTTCCTATTCATGCCAAAACCTGCTGTCATATTTGGAGTTTTAACAGTTTCTAAGCTCACTGTTGAACTCTGAACATCACACTGCTGGAATAAAAACTGCTTCTTGTTGAGTTGTTGCTTTGCATGAAGAACGCACATTTATATAAAGTCAGGTGACCATAATATCCTGTTAGAGCGATTAGAACATGCTGTAGGTATTACAGGTATTGCACTGCAGTGGTTTGTATCATATCTATCTAATAGACTCCAATTTGTGCATGTAAATGGAGAGTCCTCTTCACACACTGAGGTTAATTATGGAGTTCCACAGGGTTCAGTGCTAGGACCAATTCTGTTTACATTATACATGCTTCCCTTAGGCAGCATCATTAGAAGACATAGCATACATTTTCACTGCTATGCAGATGACACCCAGCTCTATCTGTCCATGAAGCCAGATAACACACACCAATTAGTTAAACTGCAGGAATGTCTTAAAGACATAAAGTCTTGGATGGCCACTAACTTTCTGCTTCTTAACTCAGATAAAACTGAGGTCATTGTACTCGGCGCTGAAAAGCTTAGAAATATGGTATCTAACCAGATTCTTACTCTGGATGGCATTACCTTGGCCTCCAGTAACACTGTGAGGAACCTTGGAGTCATTTTTGACCAGGATATGTCCTTCAACGCATATATTAAACAAATATGTAAGACTGCGTTCTTCCATTTGCTCAACATCTCTAAAATTAGAAATATCCTGTCTCAGAGTGATGCTGAAAAACTAGTTCATGCATTTATTACTTCCAGGCTGGACCACTGCAATTCATTATTATCAGGATGTCCAAAAAACTCCCTGAAAAGCCTTCAGTTAATCCAAAATGCTGCAGCAAGAGTACTGACAGGGACTAGAAAGAGAGAGCATATTTCTCCTGTTTTGGCTTCCTGTTAAATCCAGAATTGAATTCAAAATCCTGCTCCTCACATACAAGGTCTTAAATAATCAGGCCCCATCTTATCTTAATGACCTTGTAGTACCATATCACCCTATTAGAGCACTTCGCTCCCGCTCTGCAGGCCTACTTGTTGTTCCTAGAGTATTTAAAAGTAGAATGGGAGGGAGAGTCTTCAGTTTTCAGGCCCCTCTTCTGTGGAACCAGCTTCCAGTTTGGATTCAGGAGACAGACACTATCTCTACTTTTAAGATTAGGCTTAAAACTTTCCTTTTTGCTAAAGCATATAGTTAGGGCTGGACCAGGTGACCCTGAATCCTCCCTTAGTTATGCTGCAATAGATGTAGGCTGCCGGGGATTCCCATGATGCATTGAGTTTTTCCTTTCCAGTCACCTTTCTCGCTCTCTATGTATTAACAGACCTCTCTGCATTGAATCATATCTGTTATTAATCTCTGTCTCTCTTCCACAGCATGTCTTTATCCTGTCTTCCTTCTCTCACCCCAACCGGTCGCAGCAGATGGCCCCGCCCCTCCCTGAGCCTGGTTCTGCTGGAGGTTTCTTCCTGTTAAAAGGGAGTTTTTCCTTCCCACTGTCGCCAAAGTGCTTGCTCATAGGGGGTCATATGATTGTTGGGCTTTTCTCTGTATCTATGAAGCGCCTTGAGGCGACTTTTGTTGTGATTTGGCGCTATATAAATAAAATTGAATTGAATTGAATTGAGGTGTGTTTAAGGCTCGATATAATCAGTTTGCAGTAATAATGCCCTTTGCTGATTTCCAAACAAGAAAAATGAGGAGGCTGAAGAAAAATCAACATGCTGTTTATATCACAAATAACTCTTTGGGTAGAATTTGCTGAGCAAAGGGTCTGAGGATTAGGACTCAGGTGCAGATTCATCAAGAGGAGCATGGCATTACTACAAACTGTTCCACCCTATAAACACTAAATGCATGTGAACAGGTGACCGGCACAATGAGCTGAAGAGCACAAAACATTATTTACCTTCAGATCACGAGCCGTCCCAGTCAAAATGTGCATAAAGGACATTTTTGAAAAGCAATAAATTGTGTGCCACAGACTTCTTATTCACATTTATTTGACACATATAAGTGTAACTACAAACTCACAGGCTAAGCCATAAATTTAGCTGCAAAAATATTCCTATTCACAACTTTCAGTTACAAAACTGACACTGTGCCTCTTCAGTAAATCCAGCAGCTTTTTAACATTAAACACTTTTTGCTGCAGATGTTAGTAAATTTGACCCAAAGTGTAACTTTTTCTTTAAATTTCCGATCTTTGTACTGAACGGATATTTTTCACACATGCGTCTCATTTAAATGACCTGCATGAAACAACAAGGTTAGATCATGTTGTGGTGAAGTAAGATGTTTTTTTGTCCATCTTCTGCACATCGTAGCTTCAGCATGGTGTCACTCTTGTCTTTTAATAACTCCTCATCAGTTCTCCTATCCACCTCTCCGTGACCTTGCTGTGGTCAAGGAAAATATGTTAGGAAAAGGAGAGAGGAGAAACTTTGGGCACATGGCTGGACTGATTCAGTCCTTGATTTTCTGTGTGAGTCTTGTTTGTGTGATCAAAGTTTTCTGTTGTTGCTGCAGATACTAAACTGCAGCAAGCAAAGCAACAGCAAAAAGAAATGAAACCAGAAACACGTCTCATCTTTTCGCCAGAAAGACAGCGCTACACTGTTAGTACATCTCAGAAACGTCTTCTTTCGCAGGAAGTCACACGGAGACTTTTTATTTAAAAAAGACATAATGTTAACTTTAAAGCTTTTTGGCCAGCCTGGGCCTGGGTCTAGCACATGCTGAGACTTGGCCCCTGTGGGAAAGGGGGGGTAACAAGCGGTTCTTGGGTGCCTGGGGCCCTGGGACCTCATTCTTACTTCTTGTACCAGGTGGCTGGCCTTTAGCGGCATCGTGGGGACCCTATCTGGGGCCTCCTTCCTTGTCCTTCTGGGATGCATGCGCCGATGTCACTAAACTGCAGCAAGCAAAGCAACAGCAAAAAGAAATGAAACCAGAAACACGTCTCATCTTTTAGGGGGCGATCGTGGCTCAAGAGTTGGGAGTTCGCCTTGTAATTGGAAGGTTGCCGGTTCGAGCCCCGGCTTGGACAGTCTCGGTCGTTGTGTCCTTGGGCAAGACACTTCACCTGTTGCCTACTGGTGGTGGTCAGAGGGCCCGGTGGCGCCAGTGTCCGGCAGCCTTGCCTCTGTCAGTGCGCCCCAGGGTGGCTGTGGCTACATTGTAACTTACCATCACCAGTGTGTGAATGTGTGTATGACTGGATATGTAAAGCGCTTTGGGGTCCTTAGGGACTAGTAAAGCGCTATATAAATACAGGCCATGTTTTGTTTCTCTCAGGTCTTCAGTACTCTTCGGGACTGCGGATGGTCCGGTGGTCCTGGTTCCATCTCTCTCTCCCTGTGGCTCCTGGGCAACGATTTCAAGTACATTTCATGTCAAAGACACACTCTCTTCCTCTCCCTCTCAGGCTACAAAAGGATTGTGGGTTTATGTATCTGCATTTTCTCATTTTTGTGTTCCAGGTGTTGTATCTTTACTTTTTTCTTGCAGGTGCAGTAACTGGTAGTGACACATTCTGCATGTGTATTTGTACTCTATCCTTTTAATATATTTTCTCACCCTCCTTTTTTCCCCTCCTGCCTCAGATACTGAAACTGAAATAACACAAGTGGAAATTAAGAAATAAAGATAAAAGATTCACATGAACAAGAGGAGTCTAGAGAGATCTTATACAGCTGTTCTTGGATGAGCAACATCTGTTTGGAACCACAGTGTGTTCAGATGACAGTTCTGACTGCAACAGCTGCCAGACAGGACACCCCCTAACTTTCAAATATGAATGTTATTGTATTTCACTGGTAGTCTAAGTCTAAAAAAACAAACAAACTAATATGTAGTTGTGTTTTTCTCGACGTTATTGTGTTTTACTTACACTTTTCAGTTGTAGTTGCTGACAATAAATAATATTGATTTGAATAATTAATGATTTTAGTACGAGATACTGATGAGTATAGATACCTATTTCTCAAATATTTTGATTCAATTTTAAACAAAAATGTAAAGTACATGCAAAGAAGGTATTTTGTGAACCACATACTGAATTTTTTGTCTGAGATAAATGTAAACAAATACCTTTTTTTTTTAACCAAAAGAGCCAAAATATATATTTGTTAATCCAACAGTTAAAACAGTTTATTCCTCTTTACATTTCAGTTTAATGTTCTCCTTCACCAACAGAGGTCAGTCACACACAGGTTTTAAAATTGCAGTTATTCTCTTAGAACGCCACAAATGTTTGGACTGGCCTAATTTCTTTCTTTCTTTTTTTTTTTTGAAACTTCTATTTAAATTTTTTTTTCACAAATCATGGTCACAATACATAATGAAAACGTTGCCATTATACACAAAAAACAAAACAAAACAAAACAAAACAAAAAAAAGAAAAAAGAAACCCCCCCTCCCTCCCCACCCGAGGCTCATGTAAAGAGAAACAGAACAAAACAAACAAAAAATGTATGTCACACATCTGGAAAATACGTTTTTATATAGTCAATAAATGGGTTCCAAGTCGCAGAGAATTTTTGTTGTGATGAGAGAACTCTGTATCTAAGTTTTTCCAGTGGTAAAAAGAAAAGCACCTCCTTTAACCATGTATGTATGAAGGAGCCTTATCAGACTTCCAGTGGAATAGAATAAGTCTACGGGCAAGCAATGCAGCAGATGCTCTGGCATTTTCCTGAGATTTACTAATTTTGTATTGAGATGGCATAACTCCAAAAATGCCAATGCGGAAATCAAGCACTAAGTTCTGCGCACTGATATGAGATAATGCTTTAAATATATTTCCCCAGTAATTATCCAGGTTCGGACAAGACCACATCATGTGACCCTCATTTGCTGGATTATGTCCACACCTGGGACAGGCAGGATCGGCTTCTGGGAAAAATTTTGAAAGCCTCTCTCTTGTATAATGGAGACGATGAAGAATTTTAAACTGAATTAAACCATGGCGAATGCAAAGGGAGGAAGTATGTATACGATTCAAGCAAGATCTCCACTCATCATCAGATAAATCCACCCCAATGTCTTTTTCCCAATTATTTTTAGTTTTTTCCCAAGTAGTAGGCCTTAAGCTCTGTATCAGTTTGTATATGACGGAGATTCACCTTTTGCCAAAAGGATCTATTTCCAAAATGGTATCCACTTGATTTTTAGGAGGTAAGTAGGGGAAACAAGGAAACAATGTTTTTGCAAAACTTCGTATTTGCAGGTATCTAAACATATGTGAGGTTGGTATATTGTAATCTCTCATCAGAGCGTCAAAGGTGTTAAAAGTTTCTCCTGAAAATAAATTGTAAAAAAAACTTCAAACCATTATTGTGCCAAATTTGGATGCTTTATCTGAAATGGATGGCAGAAAAAAGGGTTAAAAGCAACAGGGAAAAAATTACTAACCTGTTGCAAACAGAAGTGCCTTCTGAATTGAAGCCATATTTTAATAGATGTTCTTACAACTGGATTTGTTATTTTCTGTTTTTGATTTAGAGCTAGGGATGAGGTTAGGAGGGGAAGTGGATTAGACATCAGTTCCATTTTTACCCAAGCCTCACCCTCGCTATTTTCATAAACATATTTCCAGTGCAATAATTTGGTGATATTAGCCGCCCAGTAGTAAAAAATACAATTTGGCAACCCTAGCCCACCAGCCTCATTTGGTACTTCCAAATATGTTTTTTCTATTCTGGGATTTGAATGTTTCCAAATAAATGTTGCTATTAATCTGTCTAAATCTTTGAAACTTGATTTGGTTATAAAAACAGGAACCATTTGGAAAACATAGAGAAATTTTGGTAAGACTGCCATTTTAACTATATTTATTCTGCCTGCTAATGAGATTGGAAGTGTTGCCCATTTTTTAAAATCTTGTGATGTTTGTTCTAACAAAGTGTCAAAATTATAAATCCGCAACTCGTTCATTGTGCGGGTTATATTTATTCCCAAATATTTAAACGTTTCTTTTTCTAATTTAAAAGGGAAGGCAGAGAAATCTTGCTCTGTGTTATTAATAGGGAACAGTAGGCTTTTTGAATAGTTTAATTTGTATCCAGATATGCGTCCGAAGTAACGCTTATCTGGATACAATAATAATAATAATACCTTAAGCAATTTAGGGATTGATGCCGTTGGATTAGATATATACAGCAATAAATCGTCTGCATACAATGATACTTTGTGCACTGTCCCGTCCCTAGAGGTGTTAGCCCATCTGAAGGACCTGGCCAACGAGTTAAACACTTTCTACTGCAGGTTTGAGACGGACAGACTCCCATGCCTCACCTTCCCCTCCCCAGAGACATTGCTTCAGACATTGACCCCCAACACACCTCCCACCTCTTCCCCCTTCACCCTCCCCAATCCAGTCTCAATGACCACCCCCACCCTCCCCAATCCAGACTCAATGACCACCACCACCCTCCCCATTCCAGCCTCAACGACCACCACCCTCTCCAATCCAGACTCAACGACCACCACCACCCTCCCCATTCCAGACTCAACGACCACCACCACCCTCCCCATTCCAGCCTCAACGACCACCACCACCCTCCCCATTCCAGACTCAACGACCACCACCACCCTCCCCATTCCAGCCTCAATGACCTCCACCCTCTCCAATCCAGACTCAACGACCTCCATCACACCTCTCACCCCCCTTTCCTCCTCCCTGAAACTCAGAATACACACTGAGGATGTGAGCCGACTATTTCAGAAACAGAAGCCCAGGAAGGCCCCCGGACCAGACGGTGTTTCATCCTCCTGCCTCAAAACCTGTGCTGAACAGCTGGCTCCCATCTTTACTCGCATCTTCAACAGATCCCCTGGAGCTGTGTGAAGTTCCCTCCTGCTTCAAACGCTCCACGCTCCATCCCTATTCCCAAGAAACCCACCATCACAGGACTGAATGACTACAGAGCTGTCGCCATGACGTCTGTGGTCATGAAATCCTGCACAAGACACTGTATAATGTGGATTGCAGCTGCTGTTATTGTGTGTATATATATTTATATTTCTCTTACATTCTTATAAATGTCTATACTTTGTATTTTGTTGTACAGTTATCTTATTTTCAACTTTAATTTATATATTTTATCTTATTCTTTCCCAGTTAAATTTACCCTTCATTCTTTTTGTGTTGTACAGTTATCTCATTCTTAACTTAATTTTTTTATATTTTATTTTATTCCTTCCTGGTTAAATTTACCCTTTTTTATTTTCATATTTATTTATTTATTTCCTATCTTATTCATAGCCTTTTCTTTTTCTTTAGGTCACGAGCAGTTGTCCAAGCATTTCACTACATATCATACTGTGTATGACTGTGTATGTGACAAATAAAAAATTTGAATTTGAATTTGAATTTGAATTTGAACGACTGGTGTTAGCCCATCTGAAGGACATTACAGGCCGCCAGCTGGACCATCTGCAGTTTGCCTACCGGGCAAACAGGTCGGTGGATGATGCAGTAAACATGGGGCTGCATTACATCCTGCAACACCTCGACCGCCCGGGAGCTTATGCCAGGGCCTGTTTGTGGACTTTAGTTTGGCTTTTAACACCATCGTGCCTGAACTTCTCTCCTCCAAACTCTCCCAGCTCAGCGTTTCACCAGCTACCTGTCAGTGGATCACCAGCTTCCTGACAGATAGAAAGCAGCAAGTGAGGCTGGGGGAGATCACCTCTGAAACTCGGTCCCTCAGTATTGGTGCCCCTCAAGGATGTGTCCTCTCACCACTACTGTTCTCCCTCTACACTAATGACTGCACCTCCAAGAACTCGGCTGTTAAACTCCTAAAGTTTGCAGATGACACCACTGTCATTGGCCTCATTCAGGATGGTGATGAGTCTGCATACCGGCAGGAAGTTGAGCGGCTGGTGCAGTCAGCACAATCTGGAGCTGAACACTCTTAAAACTGTAGAGATGACAGTGGACTTCAGGAGACACCCCTCAACTCTGCCCCCCCCTCACCATATCAGACAGCCCTGTGTCGACTGTGAAGATCTTCAAGTTCCTGGGTACCACCATCTCCCAGGACCTGAAGTGGGAGACCAACATCAACTCCATCCTCAAAAAGACCCAGCAGAGGATGTACTTCCTGAGACAACTGGGGAAGTACAGTCTTCCACAGGAGCTGCTGATCCAGTTCTACACTGCCGTCATTGAGTCTGTCCTGTGCTCCTCCATCACAGTCTGGTATGGTGCAGCCACTAAACAGGAGCAGACTGCAGCGGACTGTACGAGCAGCAGAAAGGATCATCTGCGCCCCCCTGTCCTCCATCCAGGATCTGTACCTCTCAAGAACCAGGAAACGGGGAAATCATCACAGACCCCTCACACCCTGGACACAGACTTTTTGATCTGCTGCCCTCTGGCAGACGGTACAGAAGCCTGCAGACCAGGACCACCCGACATAGGAACAGTTTCTTTCCCCTCGCCATCTCCCTCCTAAACAGTTGACCTGTCACACTGCTCCCACTGCCAGACTGCAACTGCACCTTATGTACATTCTGTAGTATTCATTCAACCTCATTTCTGTATTCTATGTACATAAGTTTAGATTGGTTATTTATAGTTGGTTTAAACAGCTTTGTGTATGTATGTGTATGCATGTGTATGCATGTGTAATGTATATATAGACACGTGTGTGTGTGCGTGTGTGTTTATGTGTGCGTGTGATTTACATTGCTGTGCTTGAGAGACTCCATCTACCGGAACCAAATTCATTCCCAAATTATGTGTCTGCACATATACTTGGCCAATAGACACGATTCTGATTCTGATTCTGATTCTAAACCAGTGACTCACTCCGGGGCTGATCAACCCTGGCAGGGCCTCCTTGGATGAGGATGTCTAGTGATAATGGCCAAAACACCCAATGAATCCAAGCTCCACTACTGACGATGTGTCCCAAATCTTAATATGATAATCTAGATCAGATCTCTAATCCCCCCCAAAAATGGTAGATTAGCTTGGGTAAAAGATCGAAAGTTTAGGCACACAACGATGTGTGCTGCCGGTAAAGTTTCTGGGCTGCTTTTCCTCATAACAGCCATCCCTCAAGATTCTCGCCATTTAAAGCAATGCATTATCAGGGACTACAACATCTTTTACTGAAAAATAAATAAATTATCATACTTTATAATACAGCACGTGTATTTCAGTAATAGCCTATTAATTTTAGTATACTGGTGTTTCCGAGGACACAGCTCACATGGGCGTTATCTGTGATAATCCTAAACTATGAGTTATACATTCTTTTGTAATGAAAACATAAACACTCCTATCGCTGGTGTGCCGTTATGGGTGCATGTCTGATGCAAGGGCGTTAACACCTTTCTTATATCACCACTCTGAAGACAGATGAGCGTTGTCAACAGGTTTACTGACATTCAAAAGGGTAAAACTAAAAACGAGACAGTCTAAGGAGCTTGGAAAGAAAAGCGTCTGGACTTCTTTGAGTTGCTTGAAGACGTTTCACCTCTCATCCAAGAAGCTTCTTCAGTTCTAAGAGTCCCAGATTTAAACCTAGTGGGAGTTTCCCCCCCAAAGAGGGACAAAGGACCCCCTGATGATCCTCTACCTAATCACATGAGCCAAGGTGTGAAAGCGGGTGTGGGTCACAATCAGCCAGGGTTTCGGGTGAGCTCATTGTGAAACCTGGCCCGACCCTATCATGTGATGTCCTGAGGTCAGATGGCCCAGGATGTGAGTGGGCGTTAAGGCGTCTGGGGAGGGAACTCAAAACTGAATTATAGATGGCAGAGAGTTGGTGTTGTAAACCACCGCCTCTGTTCAAAGATGGTCGCTCACAGTGGACGTAAATGGCTTCTTTCACTCCTCTTTCAAACCATCTGTCCTCTCTGTCCAAAATGTGAACATTGGCATCCTCGAAAGAGTGACCTTTGACCTTTAGATGCAGATGAAAACAAGATAAAAAATACATGACATACATATGTGCAGCATAATATGCATTTATATACCACCCTGCTACTACATAGCATATGTCTAATTGTCTAATTAATGTCTAATGTCTAATTATGTGAACTTGTACTATCGATGCTATCCCAGACAACCTCCAACATCGCGGGTAACTAGCTTAACAAAAGGACTAGCTTTAAAGCCAAATACTGCATTGGTGGGCAACATATTGCACAAAAACAAAGTTACAACTTATACTTTAAGTACATGCCGGCGACACAACCACAAACAGAAGATGCAGACAGTATTTTCTCTGACAGGACACCATAAACTGCATGCTGATATGTTTCCCTTCTTTTGCTCACTCGCTTTTCTTGACTGAGCTGACTTCCTGTTCAATAAAGTTTTTTCTAAATAAAGCCGTTTCTAAAGTGCATTACTTGGAGCAACCACAGAGGGCGCTGTAAACACATAATGAATAACAACTGACTGAGAATGATATTTTGGTGATACAACATTTCACAACTTTTAGTGATAACAGAACAGGTGGTAAGTTATTGCAGTGCCAGCTGTTTAATTCACAGTAAGCTTATGCAGTAACCACGGTAACTACGGCTGGATCGACGCAGGTCAGACTTACTTGGGAAATACTCCTCATGTCTTTGAAACTAAAAAGCGGTCGTTCATCAGTTGTGTAGAGAGTTTTCCAGCAGGGTATTGCAAACAGAAACGTGTTGACGATGAAAATAGCAGGTCTGCCTTTACAGTCTTTAAGTTTGTTTGATGAGCATCAGTAACAAAGTCATAGACACAACTTTATTTAACTTTCTCATGTTGGTAAAAACGAATCTGCAGCTGAGAGAATAACAAACTCAAACTGTCGGAGCTGGTTTGATTTTTGGATTATAAATCAGCAGGACGTTTTCACTCAGTCTTTATTTACAGCATGTTTTAAGCGTTTAAAATGGGGGAATGATGGGGGAATATGTTTTAAATGAACAGCATTTGTAAAGCCTGCTGTGCTTTTACACTGATGGAAATGCCGACTTATAATTTAGTAAAGGGGGAGGAGCTACGGAGAATGAGCCTTATCAGTGTGGAGTCCATGCAGTTCTGGCTGGGAAACCCCACACATGCGACATGTACTATCGGTGTCCCACTGATGCCCCACTACAACAGTGACATGTGGAACCTTAGTATTACAAAAATTCCATCTAAATAATAAAAAATAAAATCTATACAATGCACATTTGAGAAAGTTCACTATGACTCACTCAGTACGTTATAGCTCAGCTACATAAGGAGCTTGGAAAGAAAAACATCTGGGATCAGGACATCCAGATGCTTTTCTTCTCCATAAAGGTGTATTTAAAAAAGAACAGCAAATTATAATATTACAGCGGATGTGTGACCTTAAAGGTTACTGGCTGAAAAAAGGTCACTGATCAAACTGATTCTTGCTCGCTGAGTGCAAAAAACATTTTAATCAGATTCTCTGCAGGAAAATTTGAAAACATTTCCTCCTAAATTCTCAGTATTCACTTATCAGCATTCAGTCAAACGTTCATTTAAGAGTAAGAGATGTAATCTGTTACTCTTCATGTGACTTCTTGAGAAAGAAGGTGTCTCTGAGATGTACTAATAGTGTAATACACTCCAGTTTTTCATCTATTATTACCCCCAGAAATTTATTTTCACTGACTCTTTCAATATCAACACCATTTAGTTTAATCTTAGCATTGTATTTAAAGTACTATTTCCAAATAACATCATTTTAGTTTTATTCAAATTTAATGATAATTTGTTTTTATCAAGCCAGAACTTCACTTTACTTATTTCATTAGTCATATCCTCCAATAAATTCTGCAGATCATCACCAGAGCAGAAGATGTTTGTATCGTCAGCAAAGAGAACCATTTTTAATACTTCGGACACTTTACAGATGTTGTTAATGTTTAAGTTGAAGAATTTTGGGCCCAAAACTGAGCCTTGGGGTACACCACAAGCAATGTCCATACATAAGGAGCAACCACCATTTAATTTCACAAGTAGTCATGATTTTGCAAATATTCCACCTTGTAGTGAGTAGGAAGTGAGAGGCCCGTGAAATGGGACGGTCTACCCTTTGAATTCGCGTCACCAGCTGTGCCTGCCCGTACCACCTCCCCCGATCGGCAACATGGACACAGACCACGTCCTTGCGTGTGCCATTTCCCTGCTAATGGAAGAGCCCCAACAACCCACCCGTCACAGACGAATGATCCTGTTGCGACTACGGGACACCCACGTGCAGGTACAGTGATAAATACATGGCGACATGCCTCCCCCCTGAGATATATGACGTGTGTACCTGTGTACTAGCGTAACACCCTGATATATGCGACTGTAGATGTGAGTCCCAGAACTGTGTGCGCCCGCAGCCAGCACACATGTGCAGGTACACTGGTACAGTACATGCGAGTGAAATCCCTGTGTGCGAGCTTCACAAGCGCAGAGGTGTGCAAAAATACAATAACATAAAACAAGCAAAATATAAGAATGGCTAAATCTGAGACTAATAAATATATGTACAATATAAGAGTGTATGCATGACTGGATGTGTATACAAAACAGGCATGCCACGTGTGTGTGTGTGTGTGTGTGTGTGTGTGTGTGTGTATACATATGTTACAAATTAAATACAGTAAACAATAAAATAAAATAGATAAAATATACAGAGGTTAATAGTTGGGTCACCACAAGCACAGTGTCCACTGCCTGCGAAAACAAGAACAGCAACAATCAGAACAATAACCAGAATAAAAGAATGTCGGTCATGTCCTGTATTTACTTTCACCAGACCAGACCCCTGTACTGCAGGATTAACCTGAGTGTCCCAGTCCTGGACAGATACTTCAATAATGAGGACACCAGGCCTGATTTCCGCCTCAGCAGGGAGTCCGTGACAGCGCTGCTGAATCTACTGAACCAGGAACGGAGACATGGGTGGGGTGCCCCGATCGAGACCCTTGTGTTCCTCTTCTGGCTGGCGAGTGGAGCAGCCTACAGGGTCGTGTCCAGGGTGTTCGCAATACCCCGTTCCACTGTCCACCGCATTGTGCACAGGGTCACAGAGGTGGTGGTGGCCACGCGCCACCAGGTCATCCACCTCCCTCGGACCCCAGAAGACCTAGATGCCATGTCCAATGGGTTTGCACAGCTGGCAGGCCACAGGGCCTTTGTGAAGGCTACTGGTGCAATTGACTGCTGCCATGTCCACATCAAGCCCCCCAGCGGCCCTGACGGTCAGTGCTACAGGAACAGGAAGTTGTACCCGTCCATAATCCTGCAGGCGGTATGTGACCATCAGGGCCGCTTTGTCGATACACATGTGGGCTGGCCGGGATCAGTGCATGACTCCAGGGTCCTCCGCCACAGCCCACTGTACCAACAGGCCCGTTACCCTCCCCCAGGGCATTTCATCCTTGCAGATGGAGGGTACCCATGTCTCCAACATCCACTCCCCCTCATCACCCCCTACAAGAGGCCAGTCCACGGTGTGGGAGCCCAGCGCTTTAACGCACATCACTCCAGGGCACGCTCTGTCATAGAGCGTGCCTTTGGAATGATGAAGACAAGGTTCCGTGTCATCTTCCTGCAAGCGCTGGAGGTGCACCACACCTTCGTGCCACATGTATGTCACGCTAATACGAGCATCATTGTTGTATGTCCAATCATAATGGCAACTGTAGTGCATACCCTGGCATGTACACTGTACTTACAAGATTAAACATCTGTCGCAGGTCATAACAGCATGTGCCGTGCTGCACAACATCTGCATCGGTGCTGGTGACATTGTGGCTCCAGATGAGGAACCCGAGGATGATGCCCAAGATGAGGGGGAGACTGGTGTGGAGGCAGTCAGTGGTGCACACTGGCGGGACCAGCTATCTGCTGAGGTGTCTGCCCTGGAGGAGGTACCCCCGGACCACGATTATTGTCAGCAGGCAAGTATCCCTTAGTGGTGCATCTTCAAAGTGCTGGGATTTCACGTGACAGATCTGTCTTAACATGCTTGTTTTCACCATGTCTTTTTCCCACCACCATGATTACAATCTAGTGACATGGCAGCTGTCGGTTCCACCAGCCCTGCAGACCCAAGTGGAGGATGTTGCGGTGGACAGTGGGAATGAGCATGCCTGAGCAACATCTGGGGACGCCTATGTGGGATGCTCCACTCAGTACCTGGCTATGAACCGGGGGTCTTACCTGTGGCACCTCCCTCATCTCTGTGGTCCTGGTCCAGCGGACCAAGCAGCACTGCCCAAGACTCCCTGCTCAGGCACATGTCAGGCCTGGTTGATGATGTGTGTGCATGCTGGGACACTCAGGTTTATCCTGGACTGCAGTGGGTAGTGCATTTCCCACAATCATGTTGTGTTATACGTTGCACTGCTTTCATTTCCACAATTTGGCACGTGCAATAGGTCAGGCCCCCCGAAATTGTGTCATGTAGTTTGTGACAGACATGCACTCACAGTTGGGATGTTCCCACTGTCTTTATTTACATAACTGAAATAATTTTGTGGTTGGAAAAAAAAAGAAAAAGGTTTGAACAACAACATAAATTAAGTTCAACTATGTACATTGCGTTGTATCAACAGAAATCTAATCACTGAAATAATCATGTTTGTACAAAACAAAGGTTGGGGTGTCAGCATAAATAAAGTTCAACTATGTACAGTGGCTGTCTCAGTCCTTTTTCTGCTGCACCAGCTTTTCGAGGACGCCTATCAGCCTGTCCATCCTCTCGGCTCTCCGTTCCTCCATTTGCCGTTGCTGGGCCATGTCCTCCTTTATTAGGGCAATTAGCTTATCCTCCCCGTCCTTCCTCCTTTTCGCCACCCGTGCCTCAGGCGGCTCCTCATCCTCCTGCCCCTCCTGGTGTGAGAGTGGGTTGCCCACTGCTGCACTGGGCCCTGGTGCGTCCTCCTGGATGGAGGAGATTAGGACAGGTGGCCTGGTGGAGGGCCTCTGTCCTAGCACCTCATCCATGGCATCAAACCAGGGCCATGTTGCGGCAGTGGGCTTCCCACTTGCACCCTCACCCGTCGCTGGATACTTGCACTCCTGAGGGGAGGATACATCACAGGTGGCAGTTAGCAACAACAGCAACAGTGCAGGTTTACATAGGTGACTTTTCAGTGTTCCGTGTGGAGTTACATCTGTCACTACCACTGTACATACCTTGTATTTCCTTTTCAGGTTCTCCCATTTACGTTTGGCCTGCACAGGGGAGATTTTCCCCGCCAGGTCCATCTTTTCCACGATCTCCCTGACAAACGAAATATGAGAGCACATGTATATCAGGTCATTCCGTTTATGGCATCCACAGCAGGATGTACTGGCTTGGGACCACAGGGCAGACGGTTCACTGTCCCTTGTGCCTCAATACTTGTAGACCTCATACTGTTGCTGTACCTCCAATCCACTGCGGCAGAGTGTTTCGCACCCGTGAACAGGTGCTCATTGTCACGGCGGAGTCGTATAAGGTCTGCCGTCTGCTCCTTGGTCCCTGTAATGCAGCGTGACATTGGATTTCATTCCCCACCATCATGCACTTCTGTTTTGGCATTTCTCCATTTGCCGTCAGTTCACCATTTACAGCTGTGTGGAACATACACACTGCAATGTCAGGCAATACTGTTTACTGCGGGACAGGGACAGCACTGAGTGGGGCAGAACATTTGCTTTATCAGGCCCATTCCTGTTTGCGGCACAGGCAGGTTCATATTAGTACAGTTGATTGCACTGTGGTGATACGTCTATTCATACTGCCCTCGGTCTAGTACAGGATTTACAGCTTTGCGGGTCTGTGCATTCACGGTTACGTGGGTCGGGCAGGTGTCACATGATTCACCTTGACATTTTCTATTAACCTCCCATTAACTTTTACATCTTGGCATTTGTTTCGCTCCTTCACACATATCTTACATTTGCGGGAGTTGCTGTCCTCCGCCGCCGTTTCAACCTCCTCCGCAGCTGCTGACATCATTACGCAATGGCCTGGCTGCCGCGCGCTATGCATTGTGGGATATATGGGACCACGAAGCGTGCACCAGACCACGCTTGATATTTGGGGAAATCGATGGTGCATTTGTAGTATGCATTTGGAGTACACTTCGAATTGGGACAGCCGTCGTCGCGTGGCGGTGACGTAATCGCACTTGAAATGCGTACTTCAAGCGTGCAGACCCTGAAATGGGACACAGCCCATGTCTTGCTTCACTCATGAGCAAACACTTCCTATCACACTTCTTCTAGTGACTAATTGGCTCAAGATAGCAAACTGTGCAAAACTGCGCCCCCTATGGGCCTGGAGAAATAACATACAAACAGTTCCAGTACAAATGTACTATTGCTGTGTGATTTGTTACTATTCTCACAGACAATGAAGACATGCTGCTCGGAAATGTTAGATACAGATAAAAATGGAGTGTGTGTGTGTGTGTGTGTGTGTGTGTGTGTGTGTGTGTGTGTGTGTATTGAGTCAAGATTGCAAAACTGCCTTCGTCTTCCTCCCATTAGGGCCTACATGGATGACATGACCATCATTACAACAACAGAACCATGTACTAGGCCAAGGGCGTAGATTTGGCATGGACAGAGGGGGCATGGCCCCACCAATAATTTGATTTCTTCAAGTAAAGAAAAAACAAACACAATAGAAAGAAAAAAACAATCTGTCAACGTCTCGTTCAACCAGCGGTGAAGAAAGATTTAAATTACGTTCTCTACCTCATGTGACAAATATGGCCAATGTGATTGGCTGTGCCTTTCAGGGAGCTCTGTTTAGTTTTAGCAGCAGCAAGCCTGCACTGTGAGGACCTGCAAGTAGGAGAGGAGGATGGCAGCAAAAAGGAAGAACCTGGATATAAGAAAGTGTTTTTCAAAGAAACCTGTAAGTCACTTAAAGCCAAGTTCACTCATAAAATGTGCCGGTCATAATAACATTAAAGGCTATGCTAGGCTTTGGCCCACATCAGTCTAAAATTGTATGCAACCATGAATAACGTGTTTTGGAAACTAACTGCACAACAGGCAGCACTATTAGTTCTCTCAGTCTCAGAGCAGCATTTCTAATTTTGATTGAAACTGTCAGAGAAAACGGAGCCTCGAGCAGCCAGGATAATAATACTAAAATGTTTAATTATTACTACATTACCTTTGACTAAAACTCTTGTTTGCGAGCAGCTTATTGATCTTGATAAAGACGTGCTGCTTACTTGTGTAAAAACAGTTAAATATAAAAAGTGTTTACTAATTTGTACCAACGTGAGAGAGAAATGGATCTGAAACCACTGAAACCAGAGTGTTTGCAGACACACAGATAATGAAGACATGCTGCTTGGAAATGCTATATATTTATATAGATACACACACACACATATATATAGATATAAAAATATAAATTTGTTTTATTTTTATTTATTTTTTTAATTACCTCTTCATCTGCTTCAGACTGTTATCACACACAAACAATCAATGCAGGAGAAATAGCGCGTGCACGTGGTAGATGCCGTCATTTACACAGTGCTTCATGCAGGTGTGATAACGAGACTGTTTGACTGCTGCAGGAGAAGATTGTTGATTTATGTATCTGTGCATTTTCAGATTTTTGTGTTCCAGCTGTTGTATGTTTGTTTTTTCTTACAGGTGCAGCAGTTGGTGATTGTGCATTTCTATTTGGACTCTATTCTTTTATTACATCTTGCACTACGACCCCCATGCACCAATGCCGTGCACCGGGTGTGGTAGGCCTTTGTGTTGCTCAGTGAACGGAGTTGATTCAGCACAGTCCTCCAAGCTATGTGCAGTAAACGTACTATCGTCAAGTAAGAAGATTTTAAAAAATGACGCTAAAAAAATTCATAGTTTTTCATTAAAACATTTTAATTAATTAAAATAAAATATTTTAAAAAATTTAAACTCTACCACCACCAAAAATAGAAAAATAAAAATAATAATAAATGATGATAAGATGTATTTATTGTGTTGCTCTTTGTTTGTTTTCTCTTCTGTTTTTTTTCTCCATACAGGTGATCCAGGTGTTTGTTTTTCTTTTTGTTCCTTCCCCCCTTTCTCATCATCTCTTCTGCCCTCTGTTTTTCTTTCTCTCCCTCTCTTTCTTTCCTTCTTTCCTTCTCCCTGTCCTATCCCCCAGTCATGTCTGTCCCGTCTGTAACAACCGATAATAAAATAAAATAAATACACAATTATAATAAAGGTCAATCAAATGGACCAACATGGCATCTTTCTTGGCCTTCAAACAACAATTCTGATGGCTAAAGATCCAAATGGGACAGGCAAAAAAATAAATGAATAAATAAATGATGATAACCATGTGCAGCTTCTCTCGTCTTCCATTTTTCCATGATATGTTTCACTCTACATCAGACACGTGTTAAAGTGTGTTGGCTGCATATTAAGTTCAAAATGCTGATGAGCTCTGATCCAGTTGACTGATATACTCTGCTCTACATCCTGCACTGAAATATGAGGATTGTGTGTTTATTAAAATTAAAAATCATCATGGAGTCATTGACAGAAGAGCATCAACGTTCAGCCTGTTAAATTAGATTTAGATATTTTTATTTCAGAAATGATTCCTAACAAAAATGGAGAATATAAAAACACAATCAAAGCAGTAACGTCCATATTATGAAGTGTTTGCTGTATCAGACAATCATGTTTATTCACAACAATGAAAACAATATAGTGCAGATGAACATGGTGCTGTAATGAATCTGCTCTTAAACACAATAACAAAATACATTTTCCAAGAGAGATGATAATGATTCACATCAGAGTGAAGAACGAATACATTTACAACTGGTTTCTAACATTTATTATAGATCGAACTGATCACTGATAGAAACAGAAGAATATTCAAAATGATACTCTGAGAGATACATGAATGAGATATGGATAAACATCAAATCACATAAAACAAAAAAGCACATAATCATTATAACTGAAATAAAATATGAGCAGAAATAAACAAGAATTAAGTCGAAAGATAGAAAAAGGCAAAATGTTTAAAATATAAAATCATATAAGAGACTGAACCGTCCAGTCAGGTCACAGATTCATATCTACAATAATATTTTTGTTTGTTTTTGTTTTGATTTCTTCACTTCTATGTATTATTATTATTATTATTATTATTATTATTATTATTATTATTATTATCATTATTATTATTATTATTATTATCATTATTATTATCATTATTATTATTATTATTATTATTATTATTATTATTATTATTATTATTATTATTATTATTATTATTATCATGAGCATATTAAGTGTGTGTCTGAGCTGAAAGCTGCTCTCCTCTCCTGGTTTTCTGTGTCACACAGACCACAACAACACAAAGCATCACCTGCAGACTGCTGAGCAGTATCCACCTGACTCTGTAGAAGGTCGAGTAAACCCCAAAGGGCTCTCTGTAGATCAGAACAAATTTTTCTGCTGAACCACACTCATACTTTAAATTATAACCTGTACACACATAATCTCCTGCATCTTCCAGTGAGACATTAGAGATTTTCAGGCTGTGATAGGAACAAGTGATTCTATTGTCACTGCAGAACTCATAATCGTACAAAATTTTAACTTCTGTTTGGATCAACTTAAAGAACCTAAAGCCCGAAGCACTATTTTTCCAATCATCAGAGCATCTCATAGTGACTTCATCTCCCTCTGAGAAAACCTTTACTGCAGGTGGACCAAGTTTAGGGCACACCAAAAGCCAGTACAGATGTTTTACTGTTTCACCTACACAGAAGTAGATACCTGAATCATTTAACATTAGTGATGGAAGTACCAGCGAGAAGTTTCGACCAATTTCTTGAACAGTATTGTAGGAAATTACTTCCTTCATCCAAACTGGGGGCTGGTCATGAATGGGGTCCATGAAGGGACACTCCAGCACAGCTGTGTCTCCCTCTGAAGCATAACGTAGCTTTGTTTCTTTGATCAAACGTACAGAGTAAGTGCTCACACACTGCTGTTGGTTCATCACCAGGCAGATGTAAACAGTTTGTTGTTGATTGAAGACATGAAGAAGTGATGTGTTTGTCACCTCCAGGAAACTTTCTTGGACTTTATTCACCTTCAAAATTCTGTCTTTGACAATACTCCACATGGCTTGTTGCCACTTACTGTAATGTCTGATCCA
>NC_142117.1:41590000-41597500 GCF_056152115.1 Neolamprologus brichardi | reverse complement strand
AGTTGTTGTTGTTGAGAAACGCCCACTGAAGGAATGGCCACCAGCCCAAAGCAATGGTTTTGACTCAAACAGCGTTAACCCCGCCCCCTGAGTTTGATGGGTGATGCTGACAGATAAAAATAAATGAAGAACACAGCTGCAGGGTCAGGAGTGCCTAAATGAATTAAATAAATACATCATCAAATGATTAATTAAATGTTTCAATATAAATAAATAATTTATTAAGTGTTTTAAATGACATGAATGGGCATTTAATTAATTACTGCCACATTTAATTCATTATTAATGTGTATGAATTAATCCATTTTGTCACTCCTGACCGTCCATACTCTTGATCCCTGCATCAGCACTATGGGGGCATTTAGCCCTAAGAACTAATACTTAGTAAAGCAAAATACACCAAACTTATAATTTAGTAAAGGGGGAGGAGCTACGGAGAATGAGCCTTATCAGTGTGGAGTCCATGCAGTTCTGGCTGGGAAACCCCACACATGCGAGATGTACTATCGGTGTCCCACTGATGCCCCACTACAACAGTGACATGTGGAACCTTAGTATTACAAAAATTCCATCTAAATAATAAAAAAATAAAATCTATACAATGCACATTTGAGAAAGTTCACTATGACTCACTCAGTACATTATAGCTCAGCTACATAAGGAGCTTGGAAAGAAAAACATCTGGCATCAGGACATCCAGACGCTTTTCTTCTCTACAAAGGTGTATTAAAAAAGCAGAAGCAGAAGATGTTTGTATCGTCAGCAAAGAGAACCATTTTTAATACTTTGGACACTTTACAGATGTTGTTAATGTTTAAGTTGAAGAATTTTGGGCCCAAAACTGAGCCTTGGGGTACACCACAAGCAATGTCCATACATAAGGAGCAACCACCATTTAATTTCACAAGTAGTCATGATTTTGCAAATATTCCACCTTGTAGTGCAGTTTGCACAAATTGTTTTAAAAATGCACTCAGCCTATAAACATTACTGATGAGTCAAGATCTGCACAAAATGACAGAAACACTAAAGCAGCTACACATTTTATTCTTATTGTCATGTATGTCCTATTTATCAGGTGACAGAAGAACCAACACAAAGCTCAGAGAGTAATGGTGATACAAGATCACAGGTGAAATTGGATGATGACTTGGTGGTTCATGTAGGCAAGTATATTTCTCCCTTTTGTTAATCTTTTTTTTTGTCTTTAGCAAAGACAAAAAGGGGGAAAAAGAAACGGGGCAGGGTTCGGTGGTGGAATCATCCATCCCCACCAATGCCAAAACCAAATCTACGCCCTTGGATTACAGAATACATGCCCCAAAATGTATTTGTAACGTAATCCGTTACGTTACTCAATGAGAGTAACATATTCTGAATACTTTGGATTACTTAATATATTATCATGCTATTTACAACTACATGAATGTACTATTGCTGTGTGATTTGTTACTATTACTGTAGGCTACTCACCACACCAACACCAACTAGATGTTTAAATCTTAATATAAATGAGTAACAGTAGGTGGACATTAGGTAAGGCTGCACTTTTAGCAGCGATCTCGTATTAAAACTATTCCGCGCGTATATAAAACAGGTCCGCGGCTCTGAACCGTAGTAAAGGGACCTCTGGCTAATACGTCGGGTTCGTGTCGGGCTCGTAGCTGAAAACTAGCTTTACTTTGTTGTCTGGGTCAACTTTGCTAGCAGAGACAGAGAGAGGCGTTGAAAGGCTGCTCCAACAGAACTTATTGTTTCAGAGGAAAACACGAACACGGTGTACAGTCGACTCTTAATAGCTTACTTACAGCTGGGCTACACTGCCCATGAGGCTACATTCTTTAGGGCTATGCCTGGAACAGTCTGCCTGTTGCTTTTATATTAAATAATTTTTGAACAATAATTGAAAAAAAAATTTCTCCACGTCATTATGTGGGCTGCAAGTAGGGTGACATGGGCCGCGAGATTGAGACACCGCCATTAGAGCCTCTTAATGCGTGTTTTTTTGGGGGGTTTCTGTCGGCATGGAATTACCAAAAACAGAGAGGGCATAGCCGAACATATGAAACAGGAAAAGACGGCCGTGTAATCCCTTTATTTCAAAAAAGTAACTGTATTCTGAATACCACCATTTTAAATGGTAACTGTAACGGAATACAGTTACTCATATTTTCTATTTTAATACGTAACTTCGGTACATGTATTCTGTTACTCCCCAACACTGAAAATAAATAAAAGAACATTGAAGTTCTTGAGATGTTCAGTGCAATAACACACAAGCTAATCCAAAAGTTAACAGCTCACATCATGACTTATGACCTCAAAGTCTGCCTGGATCTAAATGAGGGAACCATGCGGACCTCATCAGTACAGGGCCTGCTGCAGCACACAAACTAATTTATATACACACACACACACATATATATAGATATAAAAATATAAATTTGTTTTATTTTTATTTATTTTTTTAATTACCTCTTCATCTGCTTTCAGCTGCACAAACTCAAGTCTCACATATCAGTGACAAACCACAGTTGTGCTGTTGGAGCATCCACAGCCTCTGTGTGAGTGCACTGCAACATCATGACATGAAGAACACTGGACACTTGAACCCGCTTTCAGTCTAACTTTAACTTTTTATCGCCAATAGACAAGTTGGCAAAATGTAACACTCAGAACATGGAGTCAACAAATAATACTAAAATGTTTAATTATTACTACATTACCTTTGACTAAAACTCTTGTTTGCGAGCAGCTTATTGATCTTGATAAAGACGTGCTGCTTACTTGTGTAAAAACAGTGAAATATAAAAAGTGTTTACTAATTTGTACCAACGTGAGAGAGAAATGGATCTGAAACCACTGAAACCAGAGTGTTTGCAGACACACAGATAATGAAGACATGCTGCTCGGAAATGCTAGATACAGATAAAAATGGAGTGTGTGTGTGTGTGTGCGTGTGTGCGCGTGTGTGCGTGTTGAGCCAAGATTGCAAAACTGCCTAACTGCCTTCGTCTTCCTCCCATTAGGGCCTACATGGATGACATGACCATCATTACAACAACAGAACCATGTACTAGGCCAAGGGCGTAGATTTGGCATGGACAGAGGGGGCATGGCCCCACCAATAATTTGATTTCTTCAAGTAAAGAAAAACAAACGTGATAGAAAGAAAAAAAACAATCTGTCAACGTCTCGTTCAACCAGCGGTGAAGAAAGATTTAAATTACGTTCTCTACCTCATGTGACAAATATGGCCAATGTGATTGGCTGTGCCTTTCAGGGAGCTCTGTTTAGTTTGAGCAGCAGCAAGCCTGCACTGTGAGGACCTGCAAGTAGGAGAGGAGGATGGCAGCAAAAAGGAAGAACCTGGAAATGAAACAAACACACTGAGCCAGAGACAAAAAATACAGGGAGCAAAAGCCCAAAACAGAACAAAACAACAGCACTGCGGCCCAGCAACAGTCCAAAAGAAAACAGACAAAAAACCCATGAAAGGCGCAGAGGCCCAGGCAACAGTCTCGAAAAGGTTCAGGAGGCCGGCCCGGAGGCTGACGGCACAACAGTCCAAACCCGGGCAGTTCAGGGGGGCGGCCCGGAGGCAGGCGGCCCAAGAGCCAAGAGGACAGTTCAGGGGGCCGGGCAGGCGGGAGGCACCGGCGGCGACGGAGCAGGTCAGGAGGCCGGCCGGGCGGGAGGCACCGGCGGCGACGTAGTGCAGCGGGCCGTGCAGGACGAGCAGGCCGGACAGGACCAGACGGCATGGGGACCTCAGGCGCAGACGAAGCTAGACGGAGCGAGGCAGGACCAGGCGACGCCGTAGGCGAAGACACGGAGGCCGGACCAGGCGACGCAGAGGCTGAAGCTGGACCAGACGAGGGCGAAGACTCGGAGGCTGGACCAGACGAGGGCGAAGACTCGGAGGCTGGACCAGACGAGGGCAAAGACTCGGATCCTGGACCAGACGAGGGCGGCGCTGCAGGCGACGGCGTGGGAGCCGCAGGTGGTGGCTGGACGGGCCCCTCGGACCCCCCAGCGGAGGCAGACGAAGGCTGGACGGGCCCCTCGGACCCTCCAGCGGAGGCAGACGAAGGCTGGACGGGCCCCTCGGACCCTCCAGCGGAGGCAGACGAAGGCTGGACGGGCCCCTCGGACCCTCCAGCGGAGGCAGACGAAGGCTGGACGGGCCCCTCGGACCCTCCAGCAGGAACAGGCGGTGGAGTAAATGACTGAGGTGAGAACTGAGCAGGTGACTGAGCTGATAGGTGAGCTAAAGTCTGAGCTACGGAGAGAAGTTTAATATGTATCGACTGTTGTAAAGATGGTAGTAATGGTGGGTAAGGTGGTGGATCCGCAGTAAGCTGAGCTAGTTCCCCTGAGCCTCCAGAACCTGAAGAAAACTGCTGGACGGGCTCACCTGAGCCTCCAGCGAGGTCAGAAACAGGTGCAGGTACCTGCCGGACACCAGCCACTCCCACCCGAGGAGAAGGTACGGGTGCCGGAGCTAACTGGTTCCCGGTCATCCTCACACTGGGAGCCGGGACAGGCACCGTCAATGGCTGGGCAGCTGCCGTCCCCACCCGAGGAGCTGGCATGGGTGCAGCGACAGGCTCAGCCGGCCTGGACACCGGAGCAGGGACCAGCTGGACCTCAGCCTCCCTCACCTGAAGCACTGAAACAGGTGCAGGGGAATGCTGGGCCAGCGCTGGGAGCAGGAACACAACGGTGTGAAGGAGCAGGCTCAGCAAACACAGACTCCTCTATGTTTTTTAGCTTCCTACCACCACGTCTAACAGTCTGAACAGTTTTCACAGTCTCAGAATTTACAGTGTGCACATGATTGTCTTTTTCCAGCTCAGAGGGAGCAGAATGAAAACAGTCATTATACCTCACCACGGGGAGTGGCTCAGCAGAGACAGAGTGGTGACCGCGTGAGCGCCGCTTTCTCCGGAAAGTGGGAGGTGGCAAACTGGGCTGCGAATCCTCCAAAAGACCAGGCTGCGATGAGGAAGCAGAGAGTTTGTGAAGCTCAGGACATGGCAGACCCAAAAACAGAGCGAAGGACTGCAGTGGAGTCTAACGTCCGGCGTCATGTAATCCTTCTTCCTCCGCCGCTTAACCCTCTTGTCGGACTGGTAATCCAGGGGTGGAGGCGGAGGTGTAGCGACTGGAGAGAATGAGCACGTGCTCAATCTGATCGCCCGAGGCATAGGCGCCGGCTCGGCCGTAGCCATGGCAGTTTGGAGGCTGCGGGGCCCTCCCCAAGCCAAACGTGAACCATAGAAAGGTGACTCGAGCTCCCGGGCATGCTAAGCCTCCTGCCTCACGCTCTCCTTGAGGAAGGCAGAAACTGCGGGTCGCCGATACCACACGGAGTCTGCTGGGTCCATGTTATGGTCGCGATCTTCTGTTATGGAACGGCTGTGTGCAGACAGGAATAGGACCCAAGGTGCAGACACTCGGAGGCAAAACTTAAACTCAAAACAGCTTTAATGTTAAACTCAAAAAAGCAACAAAACTGAGTATCCAAAAATAAGCTTACACAAACAGACTGACAGAACACACAGCTAGATAAACGGTAGATCGCGACAATGACAAACTGAAAAACAGGGCTCAAATACATAGAGGGAGCAATCAGGGAATGGACAACAGGAGGGAAACACAGCTGGGGCAAATCAGAACTGACGAGACAAGGAAGCGTAAACTGAACACACTGAGATAAGACAGAGACCTTCAAAGTAAAACAGGAAACACATAACACAGACTGAACAAAAGACACAGACTCACATGCAGGCACTACAACAGAGGGAACAGAGACGTGGGACCAGGGCAGACACAGACACTGACTGGACACGGGGATATAGCAGACAGGGGAGACAGCAACTAAGGATTACACAGAGACAAACCATAAGACATGACTCTAACGAAAACCCAAAGACTAGAAATTATAAATAATATAATAAACTCAAAAAGGCATCCTAACAATTAGAGCCTCTTAATGCGTGTTTTTTTGGGGGTTTCTGTCGGCATGGAATTACCAAAAACAGAGAGGGCATAGCCGAACATATGAAACAGGAAAAGACGGCCGTGTAATCCCTTTATTTCAAAAAAGTAACTGTATTCTGAATACCACCATTTTAAATGGTAACTGTAACGGAATACAGTTACTCATATTTTCTATTTTAATACGTAACTTCGGTACATGTATTCTGTTACTCCCCAACACTGAAAATAAATAAAAGAACATTGAAGTTCTTGAGATGTTCAGTGCAATAACACACAAGCTAATCCAAAAGTTAACAGCTCACATCATGACTTATGACCTCAAAGTCTGCCTGGATCTAAATGAGGGAACCATGCGGACCTCATCAGTACAGGGCCTGCTGCAGCACACAAACTAATTTATATATATATACACACACATATATATATATATATATAAAAATATAAATTTGTTTTATTCTTATTTATTTTTTAATTACCTCTTCATCTGCTTTCAGCTGCACAAACTCAAGTCTCACATATCAGTGACAAACCACAGTTGTGCTGTTGGAGCATCCACAGCCTCTGTGTGAGTGCACTGCAACATCATGACATGAAGAACACTGGACACTTGAACCCGCTTTCAGTCTAACTTTAACTTTTTATCGCCAATAGACAAGTTGGCAAAATGTAACACTCAGAACATGGAGTCAACAAATAATACTAAAATGTTTAATTATTACTACATTACCTTTGACTAAAACTCTTGTTTGCGAGCAGCTTATTGATCTTGATAAAGACGTGCTGCTTACTTGTGTAAAAACAGTGAAATATAAAAAGTGTTTACTAATTTGTACCAACGTGAGAGAGAAATGGATCTGAAACCACTGAAACCAGAGTGTTTGCAGACACACAGATAATGAAGACATGCTGCTCGGAAATGCTAGATACAGATAAAGATGGAGTGTGTGTGTGTGTGTGTGTGTGTGTGTGTGTGTGTGTGTGTGTGTGCGTGTGTGTGCGTGTGTGTGTGTGCGTGTGTGTGCGCGTGTGTGTGTGCGTGTGTGTGCGCGTGTGTGTGTGCGTGTGTGTGCGCGTGTGTGTGTGTGTGTGTGTGTGTGTGTGTGCGTGTGTGTGTGTGTGTGTGTATTGAGCCAAGATTGCAAAACTGCCTAACTGCCTTCGTCTTCCTCCCATTAGGGCCTACATGGATGACATGACCATCATTACAACAACAGAACCATGTACTAGGCCAAGGGCGTAGATTTGGCATGGACAGAGGGGGCATGGCCCCACCAATAATTTGATTTCTTCAAGTAAAGAAAAACAAACGCGATAGAAAGAAAAAAACAATCTGTCAACGTCTCGTTCAACCAGCGGTGAAGAAAGATTTAAATTACGTTCTCTACCTCATGTGATAAATATGGCCAATGTGATTGGCTGTGCCTTTCAGGGAGCTCTGTTTAGTTTTAGCAGCAGCAAGCCTGCACTGTGAGAACCTGCAAGTAGGAGAGGAGG
>NC_142117.1:41580000-41585000 GCF_056152115.1 Neolamprologus brichardi | reverse complement strand
TCACATTACAGCCACAAACATGAATCAATTTTATTGGAATTCCACGTGAAAGACCAATACAAAGTGGTGTACACGTGAGAAGTGGAACGAAAATCATACATGATTCCAAACATTTTTTACAAATAAATAACTGAAAACTGGGGTGTGCGTAATTATTCAGCCCCCCGAGTCAATACTTTGTAGAACCACCTTTTGCTGCAATTGGATTCCATTAAAATTGATTCATGTTTGTGGCAGTAATGTGACAAAATGTGGAAAAGGGGGACGAATACATTTGCAAGCCACTGTAAGTACACAGAGAGATAATGAGGGGATGAGGAACAGCTGGGACAAATCAGACCTAACAAGACAAGGGGAAACAAAACTAGACACACTGGATATAGGAAAAGGACTTTCACAATAAAACAGACATAACAAGGGTAATCTAATAAACAAATGAACTTAGCTAACCTAAAGAACTTATAAATAAACATCGACTTCCAAACAAACTAAAACTTAAAACGCTGGGTCAACAGACCCAGGAAAGTGACAGTAAAATCATTTATTATACACATTATACTTATTTTCTTAAATTGCTTATCTATTATCTGTATTTTCACCTGGGGGTCTAGGGGTGCTGCTCTTCTTTTCATAACAAATTAGGACATGTTTATGATAACACACTGACAATATCAAGACAAATTTGGCCTTACTCCATCAGTGAACAGCATGCCCATGCTAACTTAAACTAGACCAGCAAGCTAACCACATGTGTACCAAGTGTTACTTAACAATAGGTACCAAACAAATTAACGGAACGAAATTAACTGTAACAGCAGTTTGCAAAACATTGTGACAGTTCTCAAGTGTTCCTACCTCAAATACAGCACGTGTTGCTGTGTTTTTGTTGTTAAATGGACGAGGAGAGTCCGTGGCTGGTGAGAGGATGCAGCATTTCGTCAGTGGAGCATAGAACGACGTCTGTGATTGGTCAACAAGTGAGTAAAGCTGCATCTGATTGTTCAAAAGCCTCAACCAAAGAGCTGCTGGTCACGGCAAGATACCAACTAGCTTGAGCTCTGCGTGAACGGCACATCCGGGACCTTCAGCACTCAGGAGAGATTTATCTTGACGTATGTATTTACCTTTGATATCCATGATTCGACGCACACTTCGCAAGGTAAAGTTGTATGTTTAACAAGCTAATTAACGTTAGTTAAACGGAATTAAAACAATGCACAATCGATTTGAACAAACTGAAAGTGGTGAATGATGATAAATGTTAAAAAATTACTTAAGATTTATCTTCAACAATAGATATTAGAAGTTAAATTTAACTGTTCTTAAATTCCCACTGGAGTTAAAGGGACCTGCGGCCTAGCATGTGCTCTGCATCTTCAACTGCAGAGACAGTCAGCCTAAGCTCTTTTTAAGTGTAGCTAACTGCAACACACATTTTTTTCAACACAAGATATGTTTGGGGGGATTTAAATGATAATATTAATGTTTTCGTATTTAGCACAAATCAATAGTATTATAGTTATTCGCTCACGGTCTGGGTTTCTGGCCCAGCGTTTCTGACTTTATTCTAAAGTTTTTGAGTTTCTTATGTTTGGTGGTGGGTTAGCTGACTTTGGCATAACGTTATTAACATCGTTTTAAGGAATTTATGTTAGGGCTGTATATTACCACGTTTGTATTTTCATGCCATGTTTCCTGTTTTATTTTGAAAGAGTCTGTTGTGTTCAGTTCATTAATCTCACTTCCCTGTTGTGTCAATAGAATCATTTGTGCGAGCTACTACCCTGCTGTCCCTCCATCCTGTCTCAACCTCCAACAGGAAAATAGAAGTCCTCATGTGGTAGGACCAGTAATTGTAGTGTGTGTTACATTGTTCTCATATTGTTTTAAGCTGTGAAGGAAAATGAGTGTGTTTAAGTAGAAGTCCTCATATGGTAGGACCAGTGATTGTAGTGTGTGTGTTACACTGTCCTCATATTGTTGGGTAGCAGAACTGTACGGTGTTAAGTTTCTATAGAATCTGGTATAAGGAAGTCAGATCCTTCTGTAATAATGTTCACTCATACAAATATGATCTGTAGTTAATTATCTAGTCGGGATATACAGTACAGAATGTTTCTGACATTATATTGTTGTCTTTTGTTGCAGACACTAAGTGCTGAGGTCCTGTCTCAACCTCCTTCAGACCAATTGGTGAGTGACATACCCACTTCATTCTTCCAACAGGTTACACATTATTTTTTTGTATTTGGTATCAAGTATATGTGTCAGTTGGGCCTAGTGCATAAATGAAATGCACTTTGATTGTATTAAAACAATCAGTATGAGTCAAAGTTAACCAAAATCAACATTAGCATTAGGAGAAAGTAATTGTCTATACCATTTGTTAGTCCAAACTTTCCCTTAAAGCATCAGCTTGATCTTTATTCTGACTACATTTGATATTTTTGTCCTTTTACACATGTTTTTGTCCATTTAACCTCCCACTGATCAGTTTACATGATTTAATTTCTGGGGAAATAGATGGCTTTACATCAGTGTTGGGTTTAGAGCTTTTATTGACAACAGCAGGAGAAGTAAGAAGTCAGGAACATGAACTCTACATGTGTTCAGTCGTCATGTCCTCATATTGTTTTAAGCTTTGAAGGACATGAGTGTGTTTAAGTAGAAGTCCTCATATGGTAGGACCAGTGATTGTAGTGTGTGTGTTACATTGTCCTCATATTGTTGGGTAGCAGAACTGTACAGTGTTAAGTTTCTATAGAATCTGGTATAAGGAAGTCATATCCTTCTGTAATAATGTTCACTCATACAAATATGATCTGTAGTTAATTATCTAGTCGGGATTTACAGTACAGAATGTTTCTGACATTATATTGTTGTCTTTTGTTGCAGACACCAAGTGCTGAGGTCCTGTCTCAACCTCCTTCAGACCAATTGGTGAGTGACATACCCACTTCATTCTTCCAACAGGTTACACATTATTTTTTTGTATTTGGTATCAAGTATATGTGTCAGTTGGGCCTAGTGCATAAATGAAATGCACTTTGATTGTATTAAAACAATCAGTATGAGTCAAAGTTAACCAAAATCAACATTAGCATTAGGAGAAAGTAATTGTCTATACCATTTGTTAGTCCAAACTTTCCCTTAAAGCATCAGCTTGATCTTTATTCTGACTACATTTGATATTTTTGTCCTTTTACACATGTTTTTGTCCATTTAACCTCCCGCTGATCAGTTTACATGATTTAATTTCTGGGGAAATAGATGGCTTTACATCAGTGTTGGGTTTAGAGCTTTTATTGACAACAGCAGGAGAAGTAAGAAGTCAGGAACATGAACTCTACATGTGTTCAGTCGTCATGTCCTCATATTGTTTTAAGCTGTGAAGGACATGAGTGTGTTTCAGTTGCCTTCCTCGTGTGGTGGGACCAGTGATTGTAATGTGTGTTACATTGTCCTCATATTGTTTTAAGCTGTGAAGGACATGAGTGTGTTTAAGTAGAAGTCCTCATATGGTAGGACCAGTGATTGTAGTGTGTGTGTTACACTGTCCTCATATTGTTGGGTAGCAGAACTGTACAGTGTTAAGTTTCTATAGAATCTGGTATAAGGAAGTCAGATCCTTCTGTAATAATGTTCACTCATACAAATATGATCTGTAGTTAATTATCTAGTCGGGATTTACAGTACAGAATGTTTCTGACATTATATTGTTGTCTTTTGTTGCAGACACCAAGTGCTGAGGTCCTGTCTCAACCTTATACAGACCAATTGGTGAGTGACATACCCACTTCATTCTTCCAACAGGTTACACATTATTTTTTTGTATTTGGTATCAAGTATATGTGTCAGTTGGGCCTAGTGCATAAATGAAATGCACTTTGATTGTATTAAAACAATCAGTTTGAGTCAAAGTTAACCAAAATCAACATTAGCATTAGGAGAAAGTAATTGTCTATACCATTTGTTAGTCCAAACTTTCCCTTAAAGCATCAGCTTGATCTTTATTCTGACTACATTTGATATTTTTGTCCTTTTACACATGTTTTTGTCCATTTAACCTCCCACTGATCAGTTTACATGATTTAATTTCTGGGGAAATAGATGGCTTTACATCAGTGTTGGGTTTAGAGCTTTTATTGACAACAGCAGGAGAAGTAAGAAGTCAGGAACATGAACTCTACATGTGTTCAGTCGTCATGTCCTCATATTGTTTTAAGCTGTGAAGGACATGAGTGTGTTTAAGTAGAAGTCCTCATATGGTAGGACCAGTGATTGTAGTGTGTGTGTTACATTGTCCTCATATTGTTTTAAGCTGTGAAGGACATGAGGACATGGGCCCTCTGACCACCACCAGTAGGCAACGGGTGAAGTGTCTTGCCCAAGGACACAATGACCAAGACTGTCGGAGCCGGGGCTCGAACCGGCAACCTTCCGATTACAACTCTTGAGCCCCTTAGCCCCTTAATTTTAGAATTACACACTGCCCAACGCTGACTTTTCCTACAATGCAGAGAAAAAAGCAAACAGACCTATTGCATGCACTGATTCTCATATTTCACTTTTCAAAGGCTCAAGGACCAAGTATTCTGGGGTTCCAAGCCACACGCTTTACTCAGCTGCCCTGGACAACATGAAGGGCACCTCTGCCTCAATCACCCTGGACAACAAAAACATTAGCAACACTTCACCAAGAAGGGGTAAACGCACCCAAATACAAAATGTTTTAGCTGAATATACTTGTGATCAAAGGACAAGTTTATTGTTTTCAGACATGACACTATTGAGAGCTTTTATCATAAATCCTTTCATCTCATTTGATTCCCAGCAGAACACAGCACTTCAAATGGTTCATTCCAAGCATCCTTAAAGGAGCAATAAGCAATATCTTTTCACTGCTAGGTGTGCTGTTGTGCACTGCCTGTAAACCAAACCAAAGTCTATGGCTGGAGATCAACACAGAGAGAGGGATTATGACTTCATGCTGTACTCCA
>NC_142117.1:41572500-41575000 GCF_056152115.1 Neolamprologus brichardi | reverse complement strand
AAAACAATGCACAATCGATTTGAACAAACTGAAAGTGGTGAATGATGATAAATGTTAAAAAATTACTTAAGATTTATCTTCAACAACAGATATTAGAAGTTAAATTTAACTGTTCTTAAATTCCCACTGGAGTTAAAGGGACCTGCGGCCTAGCATGTGCTCTGCATCTTCAACTGCAGAGACAGTCAGCCTAAGCTCTTTTTAAGTGTAGCTAACTGCAACACACATTTTTTTCAACACAAGATATGTTTGGGGGGATTTAAATGATAATATTAATGTTTTCGTATTTAGCACAAATCAATAGTATTATAGTTATTCGCTCACGGTCTGGGTTTCTGGCCCAGCGTTTCTGACTTTATTCTAAAGTTTTTGAGTTTCTTATGTTTGGTGGCGGGTTAGTTGACTTTGGCATAACGTTATTAACATCGTTTTAAGGAATTTATGTTAGGGCTGTATATTACCACGTTTGTATTTTCATGCCATGTTTCCTGTTTTATTTTGAAAGAGTCTGTTGTGTTCAGTTCATTAATCTCACTTCCCTGTTGTGTCAATAGAATCATTTGTGCGAGCTACTACCCTGCTGTCCCTCCATCCTGTCTCAACCTCCAACAGGAAAATAGAAGTCCTCATATGGTAGGACCAGTGATTGTAGTGTGTGTTACATTGTTCTCATATTGTTTTAAGCTGTGAAGGACATGAGTGTGTTTAAGTAGAAGTCCTCATATGGTAGGACCAGTGATTGTAGTGTGTGTGTTACACTGTCCTCATATTGTTGGGTAGCAGAACTGTACAGTGTTAAGTTTCTATAGAATCTGGTATAAGGAAGTCAGATCCTTCTGTAATAATATTCACTGATACAAATATGATCTGTAGTTAATTATCTAGTCGGGATTTAAATTACATAATGTTTCTGACATTATATTGTTGTCTTTTGTTGCAGACACCAAGTGCTGAGGTCCTGTCTCAACTTTGTACAGACCAATTGGTGAGTGACATACCCACTTCATTCTTCCAACAGGTTACACATTATTTTTTTGTATTTGGTATCAAGTATATGTGTCAGTTGGGCCTAGTGCATAAATGAAATGCACTTTGATTGTATTAAAACAATCAGTTTGAGTCAAAGTTAACCAAAATCAACATTAGCATTAGGAGAAAGTAATTGTCTATACCATTTGTTAGTCCAAACTTTCCCTTAAAGCATCAGCTTGATCTTTATTCTGACTACATTTGATATTTTTGTCCTTTTACACATGTTTTTGTCCATTTAACCTCCCACTGATCAGTTTACATGATTTAATTTCTGGGGAAATAGATGGCTTTACATCAGTATTGGGTCTAGAGCTTTTATTGACAACAGCAGGAGAAGTAAGAAGTCAGGAACATGAACTCTACATGTGTTCAGTCGTCATGTCCTCATATTGTTTTAAGCTGTGAAGGACATGAGTGTGTTTCAGTTTCCTTCCTCGTGTGGTGGGACCAGTGATTGTAGTGTGTGTTACATTGTCCTCATATTGTTTTAAGCTGTGAAGGACATGAGTGTGTTTAAGTAGAAGTCCTCATATGGTAGGACCAGTGATTGTAGTGTGTGTGTTACACTGTCCTCATATTGTTGGGTAGCAGAACTGTACAGTGTTAAGTTTCTATAGAATCTGGTATAAGGAAGTCAGATCCTTCTGTAATAATGTTCACTGATACAAATATGATCTGTAGTTAATTATCTAGTCGGGATTTACAGTACAGAATGTTTCTGACATTATATTGTTGTCTTTTGTTGCAGACACCAAGTGCTGAGGTCCTGTCTCAACCTCCTTCAGACCAATTGGTGAGTGACATACCCACTTCATTCTTCCAACAGGTAACACATTATTTTTTTGTATTTGGTATCAAGTATATGTGTCAGTTGGGCCTAGTGCATAAATGAAATGCACTTTGATTGTATTAAAACAATCAGTTTGAGTCAAAGTTAACCAAAATCAACATTAGCATTAGGAGAAAGTAATTGTCTATACCATTTGTTAGTCCAAACTTTCCCTTAAAGCATCAGCTTGATCTTTATTCTGACTACATTTGATATTTTTGTCCTTTTACACATGTTTTTGTCCATTTAACCTCCCACTGATCAGTTTACATGATTTAATTTCTGGGGAAATAGATGGCTTTACATCAGTGTTGGGTTTAGAGCTTTTATTGACAACAGCAGGAGAAGTAAGAAGTCAGGAACATGAACTCTACATGTGTTCAGTCGTCATGTCCTCATATTGTTTTAAGCTGTGAAGGACATGAGTGTGTTTCAGTTTCCTTCCTCGTGTGGTGGGACCAGTGATTGTAGTGTGTGTTACATTGTCCTCATATTGTTTTAAGCTGTGAAGGACATGAGTGTGTTTAAGTAGAAGTCCTCATATGGTAGGACCAGTGATTGTAGTGTGTGTGTTACATTGTCCTCATATTGTTGGGTAGCAGAACTGTACAGTGTTAAGTTTCTATAGAATCTGGTATA